>NW_027466106.1:2127500-2275000 GCF_046127955.1 Nelusetta ayraudi
CGCTAATATTTCCAAACACGAACTGATGCAATGTACCGTGAATTGCTGCTTATGAAAAAAATACGAGTCGCTTATTAATAGCATTATTCCATTGAAAATAGTAAATACGATGAATATGGTTTTAATATATTTTACCTGCAGCTTTATGATTTAAACGTACACATAATAATAATAATAATAATAATAATAATAATAATAATAATAATAATAATAATAATCCTGATTATTCCTTACCTAAACATGAGAAGTTGTGGGCTTGGTGCTGGCTGCATGGCTCGCTGTGACCCGTGTCGGAGCAGAAGCAGTCGGCCGAGTCCTCCCCGCCGCTGCACTCCTCCTCTGAGGACACCGACAGCGAGCGCCTCCGCGGCGGCGGAGGAGGAGGGAGAGGAGGAGGAGGCGGCCCCTTGGAGAGCTCTTTTGTCCCGGAGCGCGGCGCATCGGACGGCGTGCCCAGAATGGACTGGATGGTGAAGCTGGAAATCGGGCCCGACGAGCACTTGCTCCCGCTGTCTTCTGCGCTACTCATTCTCGCCTCATAACAGTATTGAAGTATTGACTGAATCTGGTCTCCTTGTATTCCGTGATTGCTGATTCTTGCGGTTGGGCGCGTAGAGGAGGAGAGAGGGGTAAAAAAAAAAAAAAATCAAAAAAAAAAAGAGATTGCGCAAGCTGTTTTTGTCCCCTTGCTGCTGCTGCCGCCGCTCTTGCTGCTGTTGTTGTTGTTGTTTTCGCCCCCCTCTCCCCTCTTTGCCTATTTAATTGTGGAGTTTCAACATTGCAGGAGTTGAAGGTGTTTTTTCTAGAGCTCGGTGAACATGAGTGTAATCCCGGTCCTCCTCCTTACGCTCTGGATCGCAGGCAGCACTGCTACGTTGCTTCATTTGCATGTAGGTAAGCTCCTCCTGGGCCAATGGCAGCCCCCGTCACGAGCCCGGAAATTTCAAACTCCTGTCAGGGTTTTTGGAATGGGGAGTATATCGAGAGTTTAGAAAAATGAGAAGACCATCGTTTTTTATATCTTTTTTTATTTATTTATTTATTTAACTGACCTTTGGGACATTTGTGTTGATATATGTAATTTTTGAATTTTCTAGGATAAATTCAACGAGCCTTAGGCATCAGTGAATGCCTTTTAAGTCAATTAACTCATCTTAAAAAAAAAATGACACATTTCACCGTATCACATCACATCACATGTTGCCGTTCATTATTATTAGAAATTCATTTTTAAATGATGTCTCGAGCCTCTTCTGAAATTGAACTCGTGCGTAAAAAAAATAACACAAACACCACGCGCCTGTTCATCTTTTACGCAAGCGAGACCCATTTAAGTGAGAGTGACCACATGCGTCACGTCAGTGGGTCACTCACGTTTTGTAACTCGCAATTGAGGACCCCGTTATTTTCTTTTATTATTTTTTTTTACCCCCCTGAAAATAATCAACTCATTCCTCGTCCATTATCCGCGATTAAGAATTAATTCAACCATCACCGAGCTAATCTGCCTCGTGATGACCGCGCGCGCAGTGCGCAAGGCCGGCTAATTGATTGACTAATTGATTGGAGGAGGTGGAGGTGGTGGTGGCTGGGTGGGTGTGGGCCGAGCGCACGCACGTGTCAGTTTTTGTTGTTTTGTGTGTGTGTGTGTGTGTGTGTGTGTGTGTGTGTGTGTGTGTGTGTGTGTGTGTGTGTGTGTGTGTGAGCGAGCCCCCCCGCACCGCTGCTCCCGCTCCCTATTAGTCTGGCATGCGGGGCAGCTGCGGGACTTGAGCCTCTTGTCGCTGCTTTGTGCGCAGAGGCCCTGACACATTACAGATGGTCAGCTTTAATCATCGTGTCAGCGTCTCTTCTCTCTCCCTCTTCTTTTTTCCGCCTTCCTGTGGCCACATAACCCGAGTTTGAGGCGGGATGCTGTTCGATAGATAGATAGATAGATAGATAGATAGATAGATAGATAACAGCACTAAATAAAGTCCAAAAAAATAAACTATACAGTAGTGATGATGATGATGATGATGATGATGAGAGATTCATCGCGGCAACTCCTGACGGACGCGTCTGGGCTCGCGCGTAAATACGTCGTCGTCTGCGGGGCCGGCAGCTGCTTAACGATCTCAAGCAGACGCAGCGGGTGGCTGGCTGGATGCTGATTTACGGTGGTTACACATAAGGCGTGAAATCAGCCGTGACAGATAAATGGGTTTATTTTATACGCGGCTCTCTTCAAACAAAGAGCCCCTTTTTGTCGGCGCCGTCATCTCCATCGTCCTCAGACAACTTTTCCTTTCTTTTCTTTCTTTCTCTCTTTAATTTCTGGGATGAGCTCGTCATTAGACAGTGGACATCCAAGACAAGGAGATGATCTTCGTCACTAAATGTCCAATGGTCACAATGTTCGTGTTGTTTCAGGCCTGTTAGCATTAAAAAGAAAAAAGAAAAAGAAAGAAAGAAAGAAAAGAAAGTCCATCCCCTTGCCGCGTTTTGCGCGCTTTACCTTTAACTCGGCGAGTGCTGCAAGCAGCGGGCCTAAGTTCGTGCTCTATCACATTGATGGGTGGTGTACGGCCGCCCTACCGCAATAACAGAACAAGATCTTTAGGAGGGGAGGGCGCAGGGGGGAGGAAGAGAGGGAAAGGTCTGAGAAAGACAGATGAAGTTATGAGCAGCTTTGATCTGGGAATCAAGCTTCGATAAATATTAAACAAAGAGCCCTTTTTTAACGCACAGTGTATTATGATGTATGGCGTGTCCAAGTCTAGAATAAGGAAATTACCGGAGAAAATGATATCAATAAATTTTCTAAGTATAAACGTTGATTATGTTTCGATTTTCATTCAAGGCAGCGGGGCCTGCTCTTTTTTCAGGAGGGAAACGCTGTGCGTGCGTGTGCGTGTGTTTGTGTGCGTGCGTGCGTGCGTGCGCGCGAAGGAGAGAGAGAGAGAGAGAGAGAGAAAAGAAGAAAGGGGAGGGAGAGAGTTGTAAACGCAAGCAGAGCGCGCGCCAGCCCTGGAGGTGTACAATTTATGTAATCTGAGTGTGGAAATGAACTGGGTAATTTATTGGAAAACACAAAGTCAGGAAGATTGGATCAGCGCAGCCTATCCACGGGCTCCTATCCATCAAGTTCCAATTAACAAGCCAACCATTGAGTTTTAATGGCTTTCCAATCTACTGGCCTGATAGACTCATCAATTCCTCGGGGAGAAATTAAGAAAATCGACCGCCCCCTCGGCGTGCCGGTGTCATTCTTCACGGCAACTATATGTCAAATTAAAAACACAATTAAAATTTAAACTGTTCCAATCAGACGGTGCCCCGCAACCTATGTTTCACTTAATAGAACTTTGATGAAAATCTGATGCGCGTTCAATCAGCGAGGCAAATGGCGGCGGGGTGGTGGATGGCTTTTAAGAGCACATTTCCTGCGCCGAGACGTGTCGGAAAAGAGTTGCTTTTTTGTGGGTCAGAGGGGACAACACCGGCTCTGAAGCGTCACAGCAGGGGCGTGTGTGTGTGTGTGTGTGTGTGTCTGTGTGTGTGTGTGTGTGTGTGTGTGTGTGTGTGTGTGTGTGTCTGTGTGTGTGTGTGTGTGTGTGTGTGTGTGTGTGTGTGTGTGTGTGTGATGTGCTCGGATTACTTCTGTTAAACCTCTGATTGTGGCGTTTGTGCTCCGTAATAGGCGGCGTTTTGTTCCGCGAGAGGAAGTGGAACTTTTGAGATGAACTTTGCAGACGTTCCCATTCGGCTTCCAAAATAAAATGCTTTGTTTTGCTACAAAACGTCCTTTTGTTGTTGTTGTTGTTGTTGTTGTTGTCGTCGTCGTCTCTTGAAGTATTCATTGAGTTCATTGGGCCCATGCATATATGATTGTTTTTTAGAAAAATCAAAACCTGTGCAACAGGAACCTTAATGTTTTGATTTTCCGACACCGAGCCCACACCTCTGGTTGCTTTTGACTAATCTGAACAGCCCACCACTGATATATGTAGGAGTCGGTGGCTTCAGACTGCAACCATAAGCATTATGCAAGGCGGTGGGGGCCACTTGTGTTTACAAACTGCCACTAAAAAGCCGCGATAGGGCTCAAAATTACCCCCCCCCCCCCCCCCCCCCCTCTATTCCGCGCCCACATTTTAATGCAGCGCTCCGCGGTCGAGTCCGTTTGGCCCGGTTTCCCCGCAAATGTACTTTATCTGATTTTGGCCCCTGCCGCCCTCTCTCTTTTACATAAAGATGTCGCACAAATGGAAATTATCGAGTGGTAATTTTTTCAATTTATGCGCGCGAATCAAGGTCATTGCGCCGAGCCCCGTAGCGGGCGCGAAAAACGTTGCTCTTTACTTGACGCAATATGATGCAGACGTTTGCGGATCGATACGTGCCAGAGGAATAATGCCACACCAATCTATTAATTTTTGCAGTAATGGGTTGAGTGTGCGCGCTAGGTGCGCGTCAATACTTGTGTGATCTAACGATGTTCGCATGGACTCTTTTTGTCTCTTGATGAGGTCATGCAGCCTATTGCTGACTGATTCATCTCCGCAGTTGTTACACATTCGAAATTTGATCCTGACCTTTGGTCAAATGGACGGCGTGGTTCATTTAATTCAAAGATGATATTATCAAGTAAAATTCAAAGGAATATGTTTTATTTTTCTCCTCAAGGGTAACATTCTTCATGTTTTGGGCAAACCAGGTGAAAACATAGTCAGTTATTTTCATAGAGTAAAAACAGGTCACTTCGGACTTACTAAATGGGCATCATGCAAAAAGATATTTTTCTTGATTTCAATTGCGAAAAAATAATATACATCTTTTATATTTTTTATAACATTTTTTTTTCCCAGTGATCAAGTTTACTTATGTCCAGTGCACCTGCAAGAATAGCTGTTGATTTGACAACAAACTCCAAAAAATGATCCAAGAAAATTGCCATATGAATATAGGCAGTTGAATTTTTATAGAGACATGTTTCTGTTTTTATTTTGTCAGACAAACGTTGTTTATTATTATTATTATTGTTATTATTATTATTATTATTATTATTTATATTATTATTATTATTATTATTATTATTATTATTATTATTATTATTATTTTAAAGAAGAAGTTGGGATTTAGTCCGTCTTGTTCTTCTGTATCCTCTCAAAGTTTTGATTCTAAATGTTAAAGATGTATGACTGTGTTCTTTAAACGCAAAGTCTTTTGAATAGTGCAACTGCATGCCTGTGTAATAGGCCAGACTCAGCGTCCATTGAGTTATCCGGCATCAAGTGTCAGGTGGCACCTGCGCCTGCCATTCAATATATTTTTTGGTTCCAATATGGAGCAGCTTTTTTCCCCCCCCCAAATTCTGGCAGCACATTAAACTGTTAACAAATCGGGTTGTTTTCGTGGGATACACGGAGTGAAATAATAAAACCAAAGATTAAAAAAATAAAAAATAAATGAAAAATAAAAAAGTGTCTTGAGGCAACGTAACTGGAAGTCGTTTCTCAACAAGTCTCTCAGAATACGGTGTTAAAATGCAATTACGGTTAAAAATAATAATTTACACATTAAGCCCCTAAAATTAAAATAACAAATACATGGATGATAATAATAATAATAATAATAATAATAATAATAATAATAATAATAATAATAAATAATAATAATGATGACATAGTGCTAACATTACTTTGAAGAACTCACTCACCCCAGCTCTCTCTCTCTCTCTTTCTCTCTCTCTCACACACACGCGAGAGAAAAATGCTAAAAGACAGCAGCTCTTAAGAGTAATGCCCTCTTCTGAATACATTACCCGTAATGTTGGCAAGATGGTGGCAATTACGTATCTAATTGACCGAGCCACTTTTTATGTAAAATAACGTATTTAAAGTGCATAACACTAAGATGATTGCAGGAAACCACCTGCCCGAGCTGTGCACTCGTGTGTGTGTGTGTGTGTGTGTGTGTGTGTGTGTGTGTGTGTGTGTGTGTGTGTGTGTGTGTGTGTGTGTGTGATATTTTCATAAGGATGCGCTTTAATTTGGGAAATATTCTTCCACCTTTTGGTGCGTAAATAATCCAAATGTAGGAATTCAATATTCTTCAGGCGAGAGACAAAACAACATCGACTGAATAGTTCAAAACCACAGCAAGCCACATAAAAATGTATACAAATGCGTAAGGAATATCCTCCATTTATTTCACAACATGATTCAGCAATACAATATCAAAAAACGTTGGTTTTCAGCTGTACAAAAGAGACGCCGTGAGAGGCTTCTCGCCACGTGCCTCGTTAAATACATACATTTACATTTATCTTTCATTTTACACCAGTGTTGTCTTGTTTTTCTTTTCTTTCCCCCCTGCTCCGTGTCAAAGAACACAAATGAAATCCAAAACAGACTGCTCGACGGACGTGTGTGTGAAGGTGTGGGGGGTAAAAAAAAAAAGAAAAAAAAAAAGGTTATCTTACAGTTGAGAGCGTCTTGATTGTCCACCGTTAAAAAAAAAAGAGAGGAGGGATTCGCCTGCATTGAAAGGCCATCAATATGAAATCAATTGATTTTTTTTTTTTTTTAAATCTTGCGGATGAATTCATTCACAGCACACCATCGATTTATTGCAGATCCTTGTCTTGCGGCTCGCGTTGACCAGTGCAAGCAGTTGGTGAAATGAAAAAGCAAATAGAACTGCTGATAAAAGAGGTGACCAACAATAATAATAATAATTATTATTATTATTATTATTATTATTATTATTATTATTATTATTATTATTATTATTATAATAATAATAATAATAATAATAATAAAAATAAATCACGTGTAAACGGTGACTTTATGGGGAAACAATGACAGAATACAGTATTTGACAAAGTAAGACCGTAGGCCTGCTAGTGTGTCCCCCTGTCCTTACTTTTTTCTTTTTTTTTCCTCTTCATTTAGTCACTCGTATAAAAATATTCAGTTTTTTGTGTCACTTTTATGATGCATTGTTTTGCCTTTTCTTAAAAAAAAATATATACCCAGCAGGACTCTTCATATTTCTTCTTCTGCTGCTGCTGCTGCTGCTGCTCAGACCGGTCTGAGCAACGGCACGGACGTGACGATGGGGTGGGAGTAGTAGACCCCCGGGTGCGGGAAGGTGAGCAGGGGCTGGCTGGCGGGCACGCTGGCCCCCGTGGCGCCGCCGCCGCTCTCCGTCACCGAGTTCTCGTGGTAGAGGATGGGCACCCGCACTATCCTCTGCGCCGCGGCGTGGCTCAGGTTGGCCGCCTCCAGCTCGGCGGCCAGCTGCCTCTTCCACTTGTTCCTGCGGTTCTGGAACCAGATCTTCACCTGCGTCTCCGTCAGGTGCAGCGACGCCGCCAGGCCGGCGCGCTCCGAGCTGCTCAGGTAGCGCTTCATGTCGAAGGTGGACTCCAGCTGGAACACCTGGCTGCGCGAGAACACCGTGCGCGTCTTCTTCTTGCGGCACGGCTTCTTGTCGTCGTCCCGCTTCTTCCACTCGTCCTGCTCCTCCCTCTTGGCCTCCTCCGAGTCGCTCTCCTCCAGGATGATCTCGTCGCCGCTCTTGCTGTTGTTGTGCTCGTCCTCGTCCTCGTCGTCCTTCGCCTCCGGCTCGGATTTGAGCACCAGGTCCGGAGAGTCCCGGTCCGTGCCGGAAGTCGGAGAAGATTCTCTGAGTCCCGCTTTCAGGGCGACTGTCGGGGAGGAAGCAGAGACGTGTGCTCGTTTAGAGAGGAAGTGATGTCTGTTTACAATTTGGGCTTTTATTGCAGCCTGTTGATCTGGGTCACCGTGACGGGAGGTTGTAACACTTGCTAGTTGTAACTTCTAAATCTAGTCCATTTTAAATACATGGTCTATAAAACACGGAATTGCAGTAGCACTACACAAAAGTACATTGCACTATTTCTTCTGACAAAATTAAAAACCTATTTTAACTGTCACCCCGGCCTGATTAGAATACAAAATGTACGCTGAGCCTGGTCATACCCAGTGTCACTTTCTTCATCTAACGGTGCCTGTGCCTCTCATGCAATAACAAAATAAGCAGTGTGTTATATTCGTATGGCGCTACAGCCTGGTGCGCAAAGGCATACCAAACTATTTCCTTTTAGAAGACAGGCCCAGAAATACACCTAACTCGTGTGAATGCAACTTTGAAAATGTAGTGCAGGTGTCCTACAATGGGAAACAGTTTCCCCCACACAGCTGTTTTCAAACTCTCCACAGCAACTACCCCCGTTTAAAAAAAAAATATTGCTTTAATAAAGCAGAGAATGTGGGGACAAATGTCTCTCCTTATCCCCGTGCCCTGGCCTCACCTTCACTCCTGTGTATGTTCGAGGATGAGCTGAGGGCGTAGGGGTACCACCACGCCGAGGTGCGCTCCAGGTAGTGAGCCGGCAGGCTGAACCTTTGCGTGGGCAGCTCGAAGCGCGGAAAGTTGAAATCCCCGATGTGAGCGAGCGGAAATCCTCCATCCGGGGCCGCCTTGGTGGCGGCCAGCACCGGCTTGGCTCTGGCTGCCGGCTTGCTGTCGCAGTTGAGCAGGTTTTTGATGAAGAACGGAGACTCCTTGGCCGAGGAGGTGCACGTTTCTTGCGTCGTCTCTGGCATCGCGGCGGCTGCAGTGTGGATCAGAGGAGCAGGAGGAAAACACTGACCGACACACCTACTGGCGCTATCCCGGCTGCGAAGAGTCCTTTGTAATTTGTATTATTATATAATTTTTTTTTTTGCCTCGGTGACTTTCGGGAATAAAAAATGAATTGAAAAAAAAAAAGAAAAAAAAAAGCAGAGCCCAGATTCACAAGCGGCGCGGCGCGTCCTCCGAGGCTAGAAAAACAACAAAATCAAAGAGCCGTGCGCGAAAACGTGCGGGTTGCGAGCCCTCAGATGTGTCATTCCGCTCTCTCCTTTGGCGCGCACAAAAACCCCCCGAAAAGCGCGTCCGCCGTGTCAGTCAGCCGCGGCGTTTGATGCAAGGCTAATGATGAAATAAAAATGTCATCCAAGTTAAATGCGGAAAGTATAGGCGATTGGGCATGTACAATGGCAAATGGGATTAAGGGAGAGACGGCGAGGGGGGAGGAGAGAGAGAGAGAGAGAGAGAGAGAGAGAGAGAGAGAGAGAGAGAGAGAGAGAGAGAGAGAGAGAGAGAGAGAGAGAGAGAGAGAGAGAGAGAGAGAGAGAGAGAGAGAGAGAGAGAGAGAGAGAGAGAGAGAGAGAGAGAGAGAGAGAGAGAGAGAGTCCTCCCCTCTCCGCGAGCTCTGGCTGCAGGCGGTGTGTGCTCGACTGTTATTGGTCTCATACAGTCCAATTAGGCAGCAAATGAGCACGGGGCTGTTAGCGCCAAAAAAGGAAGTGCCGTCCGCACACAAGCGCCCCCACCGCAAACATCAGTCACTTATCGCGCCTCGGCCTCGGACAGAGCTCGAGTTCCATGCACAGTAAATATATACAGTGAGGCATTTCTCAAGCACTTTTAATTTGCGGCATTTAAAAAAAAAAAAAAAAAAAAAAAAAAAAAGAGTAATTGCCATTTAGAGCTGACACTGGTTAGCCAAGGTCCAAATGAAGTCCTTTTACATATGTGGATTCATGAAAGATTAATCCACTGTGCAGTGATAAATACAGGCAGACTGTTCACGTCTGTCCTCCACGCCACTCAATCATTTGAGAAAATATATATTTTAAGAAAAGGGGGGGGACTTTTTAAAAAATATATATATATATTATTGTTTGCAATGCTTATTTTTAGCCCATAATTTGCCCGGCATATTATTGTTGTAATAGAAAAAAAAATCAACCAGTCCTCAGGTACTATTACAGGTTAAGACTTTGTTGTTCCTTGTATGCTCTCTTTTTTTTCAACATCTCTTCCTAATGTAATAATATGGAAAGCTGCACACATTTTCACCAGTTCTATATTTTAATCTTGTAAAAATGTTGTTATGATAAAAGCAGCTTTCTCTGTAACACTGATATTTCAAAAGATAAATAAATAAATAAAATCAGCAAAGGCAAGGCCTTTGTTTAGTCTATATTGGAGGTGATTATCCTCTCTAATAATTCAAAAACTAAACAAAAATGTTACAGTTTGCTGATATTGTCAGTGTTATACCAAAACAGGGCAATTAGCAGGACATTTCTATTTCAGCGATTTGCAGAGAGGCGCTTCCACAATGTCTGCATTTGTGGGAGTGAATGTGCCAGATACGTGGCCATGCATGTATATTAATTCACGGGTGTACTCTAAATTGACTTGTTATTAAAGAGAAGGCCATCGGTGTCAGTCCTCTAGAGTAAAAGCGGGGAAACAGTGCCCTCTGTCGGCCAACAATTGGAAACACAGGTGTACAGTGGGTCAGCTCAACACACTAGTCTGTGTGTGTGTGTGTGTGTGTGTGTGTGTGTGTCACACAACAAGATGCTGTGCAGTTGTGTCCATGTAATTACCATGAGTTCATTTAGCCAGCTGCTCAGGTGTAGCTATCCTGTTACTGCAATGTAATTCTCACACAGCTTTCCGCAGGGCCATCCTCAGGTGTCCTGTCACATACTCAGGCCGCACTGCAATCATCCCGGAGATGTGAAGCTTCCTTGGCTCTCGTTTGCTTGTTTACCTGGAAAGCTGCGAACCTGCAAACCGCAGCTGCCACACTGTTTGTTTGTAATTTATGGCAAATTGCTGGCAGCTATATGGTACCCAGAAATTCTCCATTAAAAATGATGGTCACAATGTAGAGAATATTTCGGTATGTTGTTTTGGCAACTGTAAATTTAGCAGGGCAGAGCTAGTTGTTTAAGGTAGTCTGCTTTAAAAAAAAAAAAAAAAACAGTTAAAAACCTATTAACGATAACTTCCTGTGATAGTAACAGACTATTGTCAGTAATAAACACAACACTTGTGATATATTACAGTATATTCTATTGCAGCTAATTCACATTTGCAGTAAATTTCTAGCAGCTGTATTTGCCAGAATTTGACTGTAGGAAATACAGTACAACACATGAGGAATTACAATTAGCTGGCATAGGTTTTACAGTCACCAACAGCCTAAATCCTATATCCAATAGTGATAGTTAACAAAATAAAGCCCATCCCATCAATTTTTTTTTCCACTGATCCAACTTGTCGGCAAAGCGGCTGACAAGTTCATGTTTACGACGGCTGAATAAACATGAACAAATGAGTCACTTGACCTCAAGAGAAAAAGAGTCACTGATCATTCGCCAATCACCAGCTCTGATTGTGGGCTTGTCATTACTAACACACAGTCCGCGGCAACAGGGGCCCATCTGGAACAAGCTTTCAGCTTATTTCAGCGACGAACCGCCCAAGGTGTGACACATTTTCTGTTCCTCCACATGCTTAGTTCTATAGACTAAAAATAGACTAAAAATGCTTCTGCAGCTTATAACTGCCGACTGCATGGTCAATGGTTTTCTGTTTTTTCAAGGAAAAAAAAGACGTTTGACTCAGATTTGCTTGAAAATCACAGGGAGGACTGTTCAGTGAGAGTACAGACTGTTCCACGGTAGCAGAGCACAGAAAAGTAAAAAGCCCAACATACATCGCTTTACAGCAGTAAAGGTGCTTGGTTTGATACCCTGGTTTGAAACTCATAAAATCCTAATGACTAATTATGCTCTCACACTACAGAGCTCACCAACATGATTTTTCACATCATTGGTTATCACCTTTGTGGCCATGTGCTACATTGGACTGATGGAAGAATTAAATAAATCTGTGTAAACATATTTTCATCCCCAATTAAGCAAATTAAACTACTGACCTAGAATCATTTTAAGGTTCCCAACCTCTAATTCTAATGTGACTCTCTAAAATGAGTCATTATAGAGCCCGTATTACCTCCACAAGTAAATTAATCAATCATACGTTCATTCATCTTATGTTCATAATCACTGAATATAACTTACAGTGTTTTTTGCTTTTTTCTTCTCTGGTGACCTCTTGGAATCTGTGGTGGTTCTGGACACAAGAGTGGACACCACAAATAATAACACATCTGTTTGCAAATAATATGCTGGTATTGCTTGAATATGTTGGAGTTAACGTCTGTTAGCTCTAACACAACAACCAAGAAAATAAATAATACACGTTGAGATCGGGTGTTTGAAAAAAAAAAAAAAAATCACCATAACAAATAATACAAATCAATGTTTGTTTGTAATGCATTCATTAGAAACGCAGCAGAAACTGCCCTGAGGCCATACAGGCCCATTTGAATGTTCCATAAGTCTATTTTTGTTGCTTCTCGGGTAGGTTACCATGACTTTTATATTATTTATTTCAAAGCACAGAGGTATTGATTATTTCACAAGAAAAATGACAAATGGCAGCAGGGAATGACACGGTCAGCAGGTTCTATTAGAGAAATGATAGTGTTGCTCGTGGTTTGTTAAAAGGGCCAGTTTAGATACTTTATAGGTTTACATCCATCATCGTCTAATGACCTGTTTGATGAAAAACACGCGCTCGGGTGACAACAGCCCTGCGCAGCCAACTTCACTGTGTAATTGCTCCCATATTAAATATAGATTTTTGTTTTGATATCTTGTGAGAATTCCTTTCTGTGGATCAAAATTGTGATAAAAGACATGGATGCAATGAGGGGAAAAAAGTCTAAAGGGGTGGGGGAAGGGGACTGGAGGCAAATGGGTGGAAAAAAAACAGGCTGGTGCGAGATGTTCTCAGTGAGGGAGGAGTTTGTGACCTTGCAGCATTGGAAAGCTGCAGTGTCTTTTTGAACCGAGGTGGGTAATACGACAGTACATTTTTGAAAGACTCAAGGTATGTGGCTGTGATTGGCTGGGGTGGATTTAGTCTTGCTAACCACGCAGTGAAGGAATGCAATCCCTGACTCATATGTGATGCGAGTATGTTTATGAAGGGAACGGTGGGTCGGGTTAGTTCTTTGGTTTTTAAAAAAAAAAGTCATTAAAAATTGCAGTTTATGTGCAGACAAGCCTCAGCAACTATTGGCTTCCTATGTGTCCCCTCCAACTCCTTCACTTGCAAAAGGCAACTGTTAACGGTTGGCGTTAACTTGGGAAAGAAAAGGTAGGTGTTTAAACGTACGTGTATTTTTCCTTTGAGGGCTCCGCTTGGGAATGCCAGTCCCGGTTTTCACACTGTCCCATTCCGCGTGGCATACTCGGGTTGTGTACATGAAATATCCAAATTATAAAAAAAAAAAAAAATACCCAAAACACTGGCATTCGGTATTGGCCGGTGTACCACACAGCGCTAAAAGATACATCCAGACCTGGGATGCCAGTGTGGCAAGATTAAATGCATACATTTTGGTATAGTCACAGTGTAGCTGAACAGAATGCGGTACTTATCGTTGTAACCTCTCCAGCGAGCAAACCTCCTATTTTAACTGGACCATCCTGTTGCAACGAGCCATTAAACCGCTGAAGGCCACGCCGAGACTGCTCGGATTTAAGTATTGCTTTTAACTTGAAAAGGAATTGGTGGCCCTCCACTGACCCAGCAAGCTTTAATTGGGATTGTGCGAGTATTGATTGCAAGTGGCCTGGAAAATCGTGAATTACAGCCTGGTTAGGTGTTACTCAGCCCCTGAGTCGAAGGAGCTCAATGTCATCCAGCTCTGAATATCTTAGTCACCACGTGACTGGAGGGGAGTCTTTATCCTTCCTGCAAAAACAGGAAATGTCGAAAAACAGAGGGATATGACTTTTCTTTTTGGCAAAGGCAGTTGCATCAATCACTTCTGCACCCCCACCCCCCTTACAACTACATAATGTCTTGGCATTATCTTATGAGTGGATGGACATCCAGACGGTGACACATCATCCGCTGCTGTCGTTTTATCTGCATTTTATCACTCCTTCCCCTCCATTCCTTTTTTTTTTTGGCAGAAATGATGACCTCTGTAAGCTTTGGATGGAAACAGTCAGGGGAATGATGTAGCTCTTTTTCTCTATTACCACAAGCTTCAATCAAAGGCCTCCATGCGCCAAGCTCAATATCCACTCTCTGTTCCTCCAAAAACTCTTCTCCTCCTATTGGCAGATTTTACACACACTGCCACTATATGTCATTACCACTCGATAATCTGGAGAGGGCAACAAAAAAGTTCTCATCAGCGTCAGCCTGAGATATAGATATGGGCCAGGTAACAAATGGCCAAATGCACAGGCAACAGGGGAGACCATCAATAAAACAATTTCTTGTGTCATAACAGCCGTGCTTTTCCTAAAGCTAACCTTTCAAAACTTTCCCCCCCTCCAAACCGCCGCAGCCCCGACCATTAGAGCCCTGCCTTGTGAGTTTAATGGGTTCCGTACAAACAATATTCCGCCATAATGGAAAAAAGGTTGAAGTCAGTGAAGAGGGATGAAGTCATAAACACACATAATTGAGAATCAAAGACCAATAAATTTTAAACTGCCATCCATTTTCGCCTTTTAGATGATGATCTATGTCATCATGCTTGCAGGAGGATAGAGTAGAATATAACCTAAAAAATAAATAAATAAATAAAAAATGAGAACAATAAATTTTTATAAACATACACCTTCATTATTCTTTCATTTTATTTATTAGGGACTGAGCCCCAGTGATTAGACCAGCTCTGAATCTGCTATCGCCAGAGTGAAAGACTCAATTGGTATTCAAATGTTTTCTTTTGTAGTTCCGCCGCATGTTCAAACCCCATTTTGATCCCCTGAACATAGACTGAAATCTGCAAAATTTTGCATGCAGGTAAAAGCAAATGTATACAGCTCTCTAGCGCCACCTACAAACACCCGAAAACACTTAAACTCGGCCCTACTGGCCACTCGAAAGGTCATAAAAACATGGGACACGTGTTCCTCTCTTCAAGACCTACGTTTCACACACTCAAACTTCAACTGGAAGTGAGCCATTTCCATTTGTTTTTCCATTTAAACCCCTACCACTCCAAAGCCGTTTACTCACTGTTCTTCAAACTTCAGGATATGGCAGTAAACACTTCGATGAACAAAAGTGCCCTTTGGGTCATTTCACAAAAACACACAGTTTTCATTTTACAGCTCTTCAAAGACTGGACAGGAAGAGCCTGTAATTAAGAATATAATAAAAATTGAACCCAGGTCACCCACAACAGAACCAACAGTTTTGCCTGCTAGGCTGTACACTCTTCTTGATGGAGGACTGCAGTGGTATGTAAGTACTTCGATCTTGGTTAAGTTCCAGTTATCCCAAACATGAATATAAATAGAAACTCCATAAATAGGATCCTGCCTTCTCAGTTTATTTGTCTATCTCCAAAACCACCTAGAAAGAGGTGAAACACTGAGGCCATCACACTTCTTCCCTTGTCAGTGCTGAAGATGCCCTGGTGACTGACTGACTGACTGACTGACTCTCAACTTGGAGATAGCAGAATCAAATCTCAGCGCCGACCAGAGATACAAAATGTGTGTCTTATGCTCAAGTGGACGGTCAATTCTGTGAGTTTCGGGCTGATTAAAGTATCTGATAATAATATTGAAAAGATAACTTGATTCTATTATTCATTCATTTGTTTACATTTTTCTTATCTTCTTCTTCGTCTTCTTCCATTTTTCTGCAGCCCTCCTAGTGCCCCCTAGCTTCCCCCCTAAGGGGCCGCGTCCCCTCTTTGAAAACCACTGCTGTAGTTAACAGTTTGAGAGTCATAAACCAGGGCACAGAATGGCTTTCCAATTTAATAGATTGATGGACTTATTCAGTCCTAAGGGATGTATTAAGAAAACTGGGTACTTTCACACAGCCACTGCCAGTTTTGACAGGACCTTTTCTCCCCGCTAACCTACTCGCCTTCTTTACTCCTAAATTTACAGATTAGGGTAACCTGAAAATAAAATGAAAAGTCAGTGTTTCCTCTTTCCATCCTCCCCTTATCGGTTTGCGCAAAGCTCTGCTTGGCTGATTTGTTATTTAGATGAGACCGTCGTGAAAGTGTGTCAGAAGAATGGGCTCATTTTAATGGCCTGATTATCGTGGGTCATTTGAAACTGTGAAATCAAGGAAGCCATTCAGTGCCACTTAACAATGACGCTAAATGTGACACAGGCAGGCAGCTCATTCAGCCAAGAATGCAGATTTGTTTGTGTGTTGCTCCTTTTAAAGAGACAGTTTGTATTTCATTCCGTAAGTGGCAAGAATTCACTTCATGACAATTCAGGAACAGGACATTTTTATAACATGGTCGTTGATTTGGCGACATGTGGGGAATTGTTACACTGGGGTTAATTCACTGCTTTTTGTTTCTATGTAGGTTGAGTAAGAAGTCATTTAGCATCTAGCTTAGCATGTAGGATAGAGTCTGGAAAGTGGCAACAGTCAAACACATTATAATCATTTTAGACCAGTATTTATATCATCTGGCATCCAAAAAAAATGAAATGTATTGCTGCTGAGCAGCAATAAATGCACATGATCCAGTTCCCACCAGGACCCAGGTTAGTATGAGGTTTCCTTTGTTTGTTTCCAATCATAACAAGTCCAAGCTAAAGTTGCTTTTTGCTATTTTCAGCTTTTTATGCCCCAGTCTAGGGGGAAGTGGAGCACAACACAAAGGCTCTCCATGGAATGGAAGACCGTGCACCATTTTGTTACAGTCGACAAGATTGATTTTTATTTACAACAACCACCTCAGTGTAGACGTCAGCGAGGGCCTGGCCAATATAATGAACCAAAAGGTTCTTATGAAGATCTTACCTATCAGAGAGCGGGAACAAATAAATGCCAACAAAACTAGCCTCTTTGGCAGAAACAATAGGAGAAACTTAACAAAAATGCTTCCCCTCCCCTACAGCCTAGTGGACAAACTAAACCAGGGCACCTTGACAAAAGCGTAGGGTAGCAACACATCTCCAGATGGATTCCATTTTTAAGGAAGAGGAAGAAGAGGCTAATGAGTTAATAAGCTGTCCTCCCACTTATATATCAGCACCAGCCAATTAGTGACTACGTTTAATTTGCACAGCTTAATCGAGCTATGCTCAAAATTCTGTTTTCCCGTCTAATCGGACTTCTGTCCTTGTCCCAGTATACATGCAGCTGAGAAAATCGAATTATTCACGGGAAAGTGTCCTCCCCAACACTAGGGGGCGAGATCAGTCTTTTCAGCGTGTTCATTTTCGGTTCACCTCTTTAGTCGCACAATAACATATAATAAAACGGACAGGAAATAATACGTAGAAAGAACACAACAAGCTGTTTTCTTCTTCTCTTCTTCTTTCTTGTTTCTAACACTCTTTTTGTGTCCTAAATTCTCCAAAACATACAAGTGGATGAATAGAAAGTAATTAATGTAATTAAAAGTGAATGCTTGAAGTGGTTTAGCTGCATAAAGAATATCTTTCCTGTACACTGGCCTTGCAAAAACATGCTAGCCAACTCTGAACACAATTCCCTTCAGACACAGCAGAGCAGCAGGCACCAATAACAACAGAATCACAGGCAGACAGGCCAGAACTGGAAGCCACTTTCCCTTCCATCTTATTGTCTCGGGCAGCCTGTGAAGCCACTGACCCGTAACACATACGTGTGACGGATGTGTTCATGCCGTGGCACTGTGGAGCTATTTTTTTTCTTGTCAGGATCAAGTATAGGAAGGGGCGGGGGTCAATCTTTGTCTCAGAAGGGAGGAAAGGAAAAGGATTGAGATTAAGCTAATGGGTCAATAATGAGACAGAATTGATTAGTGATGAGTCGATACATTGGCTAATGAATAAGAGGCCATTACTGCTGAGCACTTTAGCCGTCTTTCTATTGTCGCCTTTCCATCTCCCTTGCACGAGCCCCACAGCTACGTGGCCACAGTAGCTGCGTTTCCATTACAGTATTTTGCAAAATAAAAGCGACATTTCTAAAATTTCGACAAAGCGCAATTGCGATTTGCTGGTGTTTCCATTGATTGGTGTGACGCGCATAAGCCGTAATTCTCCTAAAATCTCATACCGCGATATTTAAAATTACGTTTGCCTTTGTTTGTTTACGTTTGTTTGCTGTCAACAATGGTTGTTATATATTTTTTTTCTCTTTGATGACTTAAATATTCCGTCTCCTCCTCCGTCCAAACATAACGCGCCATTTTCACTTGCAGTGGACTGGTCACGTGACCCCGTACGTCATGTGAGCACTTTTTTTTAATATATACATCTATATTGATTCGTCTGATAAACCACCTCATGAGAGCGTAGAAACCTTTTCACGATATTTAAGAGGGTTTTTTTTCGAAGTTCAGGTGTTTCCATTGCCAGTTTTTTATTGCGATATTTAGGTTTTGCACAATTCTAGGGGTAATGGAAACGCATCTATGTCAGGTTGTAATAGTCGGGTTCCTTTCTTCCATTTGGGTGTTTTTAGTTGTTTTTTTTTCATTTTTCCCTATTAAACCCAGTAAAGACCTCACTCACGAGGTTGGTGAGTAAAAACTCACACGGCAACACTCACACACCTCCCTGTGGACGACACAACTCGGCTGACCCTCCTGTTTATGTCTGCAGGTGAAGCAAGAAGCACACGATCGCAACGCCGTGCAACCCCCACTCCCCTCCCACCTCCTTGTGACTGGACGGTGGTAATTGGTGTTTGTTTGCGCTTCCCCTCCATGCCCTCCCCCCTGCACCCCTCCCCCGCCCCCCCAACTCTCCCTCATGCCGCGGGGCCGGGTGAAGAGCGCTATTAGCATCAGCTGATTAGCACGGCACCTCTGCCTCTTGCTGCAGCTGTCAGGGCTGCCTAATGAGAGGGAATCTGGGGACCAGAGAGGCACCGCCAACACAGACACACACACCGGCCGTGTGTTTGTATTTGATTTTAGCACAGAAGCACAGTGCGATAGAAAATAGACGCCTTTGTCTGAGTACGCAGCCCTTTCAAAAGGTCTTTATGCCACAACCTCAGAATGGCCTCATGAGTTTAGCCATGCCCAAACTCTTGAGTCTGCGTTTGTTTAGCTGTTTTGCTCGACAACAAGTTTTTTAAATCTTGGTTGTTATTTTATTTATTTATTTATTTTTTAATAGGATGGAAATCTTATCAACTTTATCAGTCATATCATTTTAACACTCTTAAGTCCTATCATTAATCATCATTTTTAAAATACAAACAAACCTAATTAGGGAATAAATTGTCATTTTAAAAAATATATTAGTCTTGGATTGTTTTTATTCTCTGTCTCTGGTTTTGACCTAAGCCACACAACATTATTTGATCATCTTTTTATGGAGGAAACAAAGGGATCAGGATTAATTGCTGACCTATTTATTCAATTTCTTTCTAATTAATCAAGCATTCACATCAAACCCTCGACAACTCCATCTTCCTCACATCTTAATGCACCGCCGAGTCCTGAGGGCACGAGAAAATTAACCATTTAATAGCAATAAATAACAGATTCTGACTCAAGGCGACTTAAAACCAGTCTCACTCTGTCGTTCATGCACAGGCGTGCGCGCGTGCATGCACACACACGATTAACTCAATCAAACAGCTTTTGCCATGTGACACTTTCTTTCTTGTCCTGGTTTTAGGTTTGATATTGCACATTCTTTTTTCAATAATAATAATAATAATAATAATAACCCAATAACTAAAGTAGAGCCACAAAGGAAGTTGGTAAAGTTGGTAAAGTTCACTGACATGACATAACTAGTAAGTGAAGTGAATTTTAAATAATATTTTATCTTACATATACTATGCATCCTTTTATTTTTGAATTGCAATATATGTGCTAGTGAGTACTGGAGCGCCCCCAGGTCATTAAGAGCAGTATCCCTCTTCACCAACACATTCTGAGTCTGAGCGGCAGTCAAATCAGCATCATACAGGGGCCACATTGAACAATTGATATGATTTAAAGGAGGAGCTTTTTCTCCTCTCGCAGTGGAAATGCCTGGACTGTAAGTTCGGCAATCCCTCCAGCACCTCACCTCACACTAAATCTACCTCTAACACCCGGCCATGTTCTCAATCTCCCCTCCAACGAGACGCAGGTATGCAACTTTTCCGTCAGCACCGGTGTGTATTTGGCTCTCTATTTTACTTTAATAGGGGAGAAATTGGCAACATATTCTTTTACAGCCCCCTGGCACCATTAGAAAGCCTGCTGTCATTTGGATTATTTATGAAAAACTATTTCATGCTTACTTACATTTGCTGCTTATTTTCCCCCAGTGTGACCTGCAGCAGATTCAGTTTCATTTCGCGAGGCCTTAACGCCAATTCTTTATGTGCGCGGGTCAGCCTTTCTCAATTGAGTCGAGATTGAAATACCGGTGTGTAGTGGGAAAGGTGCAGCGAGAGGAAACCCAATGATCTTTTACTGTGTCGGGCACTAGAGAAAGGAGGAAAGGAGGGGCTCGGTGCCGAGGAAAAGAGAAACGACAGAGCGGTGGCGGCAGGAGAAACGGGCAGAATTTTAGGTAAATGTACGGCGTGGCCAGAATAACTGTCGTGGCAAAAAAGGGCTGAAGAAAGAATGTCCAGGATCCACAGAGCAGGACCAGAAGTTGCCAAGAACTGAGTCAGCAATGCGGCAAAGAAAGTAAATACAGGGAAGACATAAAGAGAGAGGAAAAAGAAAGTGACCTTAAATCTGCAAGATTTTTTTATTTCAAAACATGTCAAATGCCAGTGCTTGCGAGGTGTTTTACAAGGAAAACAATGTCAAACTTTGTTGGCGATACCCCGCCCCACTCACCCACCACCACCACATCCCGTGGGAATCCTGTGACCCACGGGATTCCCGAAAAAATGTCAGCCTCCGGAATCCATACTCATATTCGCGTCTGTACAGGAAAATTGGCAATCTTTGTTTTTCAACACATCAAATAAATCAAAATAAACTCCCGCGGTAAGGACACACTCATGCATCTATACTCATAAACCCATACTGTATGAGATGGGGAGAGCTTTCACTGACCATTACACACGCACCCACGCACACACACACGCACACAGTTTTGATCTAGGTTTGGCCTGGGCTTTATACAGTGACCCTAATAAACTGCGGCGTGGCCGGGCATGTTTGTCACTGTCACAGGTAAATGATGTAATTAATGACTACGTAGCTGAGTGGATGGGAGCCGCCGCGCTGCCTCTTAAACACCTCTCCAGCTGACTGCGTTTGGGAAGGCCCAGCTGGACACAGCCAGCGGATCGATACGGGGTCAAGGGTCAGTCAACCCTCCCATTATAGAATGGGTAGCTCCCATCAGTGGCTGGCTAATGATGCCGGGGAAGGACGCGCGGCAGGGAAGCGAGACTGCGGAGGTTTCCGGTGTCAAAGCACAGAAAGCCTGCCGAATCGAAATAAGATGCAAAACATCCTACATCACATACAGCCACCTTCAATTTAATCAGTTTGTTTGGGACAGATTGGGACAGATTAACATTGTGTGCAGTAGTTTGTATGTCGCCTGTGAACAAATATGTAGTTTTCAGCACTACTGTCGCAGCATTTACACCTTAAATGATAGTTTATTGTTTTTAAGTAATTTTATCAATTGATTAATACAAAACTATTAGACTAGTACAAGGACAATAGGCAGGCAACCATAGTCTTTTAGTCCTTTGTGTCTGGCCAGCAGGGTGTGCTGTGCCAAGATGGACGGGCCGCTATATGCCTCTTTCATTTCCCCTCCTTATCGTTCAGAAACTGCATCCATTCAAAGTGTTTCTGTCATCAGCTTAAAGAGAAGAGATCCAGGGAGATGACTTAACAACCATACGACATATGCAGCATTTCAATCCCGAAAGCAAAGCAAAGCACCTTAGGAAACTGTTGATACTTCAATCAATACTTGAAATTTTATTGGATGGTAGCTTTCAGGAAAAAAACATTAATGATTATGGTCACAATTTTAAACACAACCAAAATACACTTTATGTTCAATATTCACAATGAATTCTTTGGAATAGACAAACATATCGATGTTAATACTTTTTTGAGAGCTGATGCAATGACATGTAGCCCACAAAAAATTCTGACAATGGAGACTAGCTAATGTAAACCAAAGTATCAGTCCAACTACGTGTGTCTTTAAGTCCTAGCAGCTACTGTAATTTCAATTGATTTAAACTGCCCTAGAATTGTACAGATAAAAATATTCTTCCTATTTAACTGTAATATCCACAAATTATCATAAAATGGATTTAAAAATTACAGAATTTCATGGCCTACATAGTTGTTTAATTAGCTGATGAGATAAAATACAAATAAAAATGCAAGGGTACAAGTTCTCTTAATTTGCAGCCTGAACAACAGAACCTTGTATCATTTCCAGTCAGAACAACAGCCGTGACGACCCACAAGCATCAGTGTGCTAAGTGTCAGCACTCTGGCAGTCATGTGGAGAGTTGATTCTCTACCTGTGACCTGATGCTGTTTAAAGATTCCTGTGGATGTACTATATTATCTCCCACGGACAGGCCAATCCATTACCGGCCCTCTTACGGTGCGGTGAAATACTCGTATTAGGGCAACTGTGCATTTAGAGGCATCATTCAGCACAATGAGCTATAGCCGTGGTGACAAGCCAGAAAAATGTCCCCACTTTTCAGGCTGTACAAATGACGTTTGGCCACTATAACTCACAACTGGACACTTCATTTCAAGTCAGGAGCTCACCAGCCACTCAGAAGCTATTATAGCATCTTCTTTATTTGTGGCCCATGGTTTTGCTAGTGGGACCATCAAATAAATAAAGCTAAAATGCCACTTTACTCAAAAATATTGGCCAATCCCTTCTCTGTCATGAGCGGGTCCGAATGGCAACCTGTGCCTGATGGCGTGGGAGCCTTTGAGAGTCAGGTGGTTGGGCAGCAGGGCACTCATTAGTCCCAGGAGCGCCATGAGTTAGAGTTGAAATGATTTTTTTTTTTTTTTTTTTTTTTTTGAGTGAATGAGAGAATACTGCCAGTCCAATAGAGTTACTCTCGGGATGTGAAAGTCAAATTAATTGATTACCAATTTATGGCTGGGGAAGTGCACACTTAGAGGAATAGTCTCTGACCAATAAAGATGGGAGGGCTATGAATACGTTTCAAGGATGACAATCTCTGAGAGGTAATAGTATAATTTGTCATTTGTGACAGTCTGTTTGATTGTTCTCGATATTCAGCTCCAACCAACACAGCAGAGGAAAACACCAGTGTCGGAGGTACAGTTACAAAGCAAAAAACTATTATTACTAAAATACTATTATTGTCATAAAATAATAATAGTGGTGGAAACACATGTTAAAGTATACTATAATTGAATGCATGCCTAGTTATTTTATGTTTGGTCATGCAACTAAATGTTATATTGATATATGTCATTTGTATTTAAACAAAGAAGTATTTGTTTGAGCATAATTTAATGGTTTTAAGGGTTTCAATTTTAAAAGATATAAACTGTTTATCCAATTTAAGCCTGCAGTGTTTACACTGTGTACCAAATGGACACCTGTGTGTGTGAAAGACAGAAAATCTGTCGACAGCCAGCATCTGCCAAAAAATAAATAAATGCCACTCAATGCAGCAAGCGGCCAAATCCGTCAAAAGGTGAGCGTTTGTGTTTAAAGGAAAGATTAAAAAAAAAAAAAGAAAAAATCGGTGAGGGCATCGTGGGTCGTTTCTGTGGACTGTCCAGGAAATTAATCAAGGAAATGGGGTTTTTGGTGTGCCTATATCACGTCTAATCTATCCTTTGTCCATATGTAACCAGCTCCAAGCCTCACCAATCAAGAGCAACACGCTGGCTTTATGAAAAGCCACTTGTTCCCTGCATAATTGGGGGGTCTCACTGCCGAGTTAAATGGGAGGGTGGGGGTAGACGGAGGGGGCAGTCTTGTTTGCCCATGTAAAGTGTGATCCAGATAATAGCCTTCTCATCAAAGGCGGCAATTACATTCATTACAACGGCGCGGGGCGCGCCTGCAAGGAAATTAAGTGGCGAGAGGAAAGAAAAGCTTAATATATACCTCCTTTATCCTATCCACCCCATCTCTCAGCTCTTTTTCAAACGCTCCTCGTGGAGCGGGGGGACCTCAAGAAAGAAACTGTTGCACTGAGAGAAGAATAAATCTTGTCAAAGTCCCCCTTCACCTTTCTGCCTCCGAGAGGCTCCTGCCCACCGTTACTATGGCTGCTCTTGTCTCGGATTAAAAAGGCTTTCTCCAGGAGGGTAATCTCCAATGCAGCTTTTACACAGGCCCAACAAATGACACCAAGTCTTTAAAAACTGCTTAAGACTGGGCTCTAAATTAAATTCCAATTTCTTTCACGAGAAGGAGGAGCGAATCAATTGTCTTGTGTGGCGTTAAACCACAAACAGCCTGTAAATCAAGCGGTTAAGAGGAGGAGGGAGCCCTTTCTTTCTGCTCTTTTAAACATGGATCAGGGCAAGTGGATAACACTGCTACCTTCTCAAAGACAGGTGTTGCCCCCGAGCCCATTCTGCAAGTGGCAGCGTGCCTATTCAGACTGGCACATGTCACTTGGATTATTCTTGTAATAATTCAAGTTCAAATCCGGCCTAAGCCTATACAAAGAGTTGAGTGAATGAGTAACATACTATCTAATCCAAATACACCAACATTTTGCAACAGAATTACTTTGTTGGACTTCACCTTGAGTATTGTGTTCTATTAATTTCAGCTAAATGGGCCCATTTCACATCCAGCACAATTTAACTTGCATGTTCTTTAGGAAGTTGTTTCGATCCAAGTCTCCATCAGTGCGAGCGCAGTGTTATTTGATGTAAATGCCAAACCTGTTAAGCTATAATACGGTACTACCTGCTCTCTGCCTCATTATGTCCACTGCCCTTTTAAAGTAAAGCTTAATATATCGTTAAGCCGACATGTCCCTAATGCAAAATCAAGCTTGAGCAATTATTCCCTGTTAATGTGTTCAGCCATTATAAGTGATGTCTTCAAAACAAAGAACTTGTTGGTTGTAACGGCGGTGAAATGCTGAGTCAGAAACACACCGTTGGATCATGTGTAGCTCATATCAACAAAACAGTTGAAGACAAATCGGGAGAGGTGTGCACTTTGTCTTTTCTTGCCGACAAATCATTGTGACTGCGTGTAAATTATTCAGCGGGACCTGGCCCCGGTGGAAACCTGAGCGTAATTAAATTGCAATAAAATAACATTAGTGTGTGCAGGCTGTTAGGAGAGGATGTAATTTGCTGCTCCTGCTGGTCATGCTGCAACTGATGAGGCTGACCGCTGACAGTCAACAGTCAGCGGTCAGCATCACTCCTGTCATTGCTTTCTGTGCGCTGAGCTTGCGTCTTCACATTGAAATCCACGATGTGTGTGTGTAAACCCGTGGAGTCAGGTTCATACTAACAAACAATATTAAACTGACCTCAGCAGAAGAAAAAAAAAAATCAAAAAAGTTTGCATCGAGAATAAATCAACGTTCAAGACAACTCAGGAATACGGGAAAACCACGTCCCGTATTGATTTAAAACGGGACGCATTATTTCATTGTCAAATACGGAACAATTCTGTATTTTAAGGGGGTGGTTGGCAGCCCTAACCTCAGCTCTGCCTCTTTCCTCATATACAACAGTGGTGGTGACTCACATAGCGTGCCAGATAATCTATTTTGTGAACACGTGTGCCATCTAGTGTCCATAATCTGAATTGTCCTCTTTTCAAGGGAACGGTATCGCTGATGTGGTTGAAATGGGTCAGTTTCAGTATATTGTTTGCAAAAATACAACGCTAATAATGCATACATTCATTTTCAGAGCCAAATGAGTCTTAACTGTGTTGCAGTATGAGGCACAATCTGGAACCAGGCTCGCTTTACTGTCATAACTCACTTGCCAGTGGCAGTGTGATGTGGTAAAAGGATACAGCTGTCTCGTTCAACCTACTCATTTGTCATCTTCTCCTCAGCGGTTTTCCAACAACTTTGACACAAATGGGGCAACGTGATCTCCACCAGGCGCTTGCCGGTAAATTATTGATTGTGATTAAACATGAATGAGCCGATCGCTTCTGAAAGTAATGCAATTGTTGCGCCTCATTGGCCCCATGGGTGTGACCGTATCTTTAAGGGACCTCGGCCACCCCAGTGAAGGATCGAATTTAAATTAATTGTGTAATTATTTGTATTTTTCAAAATGTCATATTTGTTTTTGTAATAAGCTTTAAATTACATTAATGAGTTTATACTATGTATGTTTTACAATGGAGTTCATATCAACCACAGATTCTGTGTTTGTGGTCTTCTTTTTTTTTTTCTTCTTCTTCTTTTTTTTTTTTAAAGATAACCTGGCACCACTACTGCTTCACATCCATATAATCTTGAACATTTCTTTTTCACGAGCTCAACAGTGGACATTATGAAAAACAACACCACATGTTCAGACGTGTAATATCTAAGAGAAATTTTGGAGAAAGTGTTTAGCATCTCAGTGGTAGGAACTACCGACAACAATCGTATTGCCGGACCATTTTGCTGGTGCACACACCATGAACTTTCACCCCCCTACCGACGGCGTTATTGTTTTGATTAAGCAAACTATGTTTTCCGGTGACTTGGAGCAAGTAGGGGGACTGAAATACATTGCGAACTGGTCAGATTTGTACTTGGCTAACTAAGCTGCTTTCAAGCCATGTCATTAATAAATGCGTCGCGAAGAAAGATACATATCCTTTCTCCAAGATAAGCTAAAGTTAGCAGCCGTGCTACCAGAGCGGACGTAGCTCTAGTAACAACAACATGACGACGATACGGAGCGGCGCATAGGTGCGACTACGATATTTGTGTTTTGTTTTCCCTTTCATCCACGGATCCGCTGAATTTTTCATAACTTGTCCACTTTATCCGCGACATCACAGGAAAGGAAGAAACCCGAATTTGTGAAACGACGCGCTCTACACTATAAATCTAGGTATGTGTCAGCGGATATCATTTTGCTAGCGAACACTGATCACTTTAGCTCAGCGCTTCCTGTGATGTTGGTTTGACGTTTGCCTCTGACTTTATCCCACCTTCCGTCGTTTTGCTGTATGATTATTCCACTAACTTTTATGTCGATCGCGCATTTTCCTCAGCATCTACTTGGCTTAAAATCGACACCCATTTCTTTCAATGGGTGAGGAAAAGCCGGACACGCTGGACTTTGTGAAGGATTTCCAAGAGTATCTGAGCCAACAAACTCAACATGTCAACATGATATCAGGCTCCGTCAGCGGCGTCAAAGAAGCGGATGAGCTGCCACCAGGTGATGACTTCGCTATTTGCACTTTCAAATCGGATTTCTTTCTTTATTTGCGTCTACTGTGAAATTATGCTTTTAATATTTGCCCCCGCTGTAATGTTGTAACATGAGTTGATCATCTGCTTTGACCAGTTGAGGTGAAAAGGAAATACAGAGAGAGAGAGAGAGAGAGAGAGAGAGAGAGAGTGAGTGGCAAACAGACCAGGGTGAACAGCAAAGCTCTTATAGCAGTATAAATAATTCAAATATAGAAATACAGAAGGACATGCATTAGTGTATGATATGTATAAATATAAACATGTCGTTGTATATAGATACATGTTATTGTGTAGTGATACATGAAATTACAATAAGAACAACTTTTTTTTCTTCTTCTTTTTTTTTTTTTTGAAATGGCTATTGTAGATGCACTCACTTTGTGTCATGGTAATGTATCGTTGGTCTTAGAGAGGAGGCTACTTCATCCAAAAAGTCAGCCAAAGATCCAATCTAAACATTTCCATCATTGTATATTTTTGGGCCATAATTAGAAATCTTGTCTGCAGACTGTAGTCGAAACGGCCTGGACCACCCGTCAGTGGACGTGACCCTGGAGGACAGCTCAGGCATACTGGTGGACGGTTTTGAGAGGACCTACGATGGGAAGCTCAAGTGTCGCTACTGTAACTACGCCACCCGGGGAACGGCAAGACTCATCGAGCACATCCGCATCCACACGGGTAAGTGTCCACCGTCTGTTGTTCGGGAAATACTGGCGGCCCGAGCTTGGCCACTGACGCTGCTCTCCTCCACCCGCAGGAGAGAAACCTCACCGCTGCCACCTGTGCCCTTTCGCGTCGGCCTACGAGCGCCACCTGGAAGCCCACATGCGCTCGCACACCGGCGAGAAGCCGTACAAGTGCGAGCTGTGCTCCTTCCGCTGCAGCGACCGCAGCAACTTGTCGCACCACCGCCGCCGGCGCCACAAACTGCTGCCCATGAAGGGCGCTCGCTCGCTCTCGCACAAAAAGATGCTGAGCGTCCTGCAGAAGAAGGCCACGTCCTTCGGCTACGGCCGCCGACTCCTCATCAACTTCAGCCCCCCGTCCATGGTGGTGCACAAGGGCGACGACGTGAGCGACTTCTCGCACGAGCTGCCCCACCTTCGGCAGGAGACCTACGACGGGCCGAGTCGGGCCGAGGGCCACCAGTCGGAGCAAAATCACCGTCGCCACGACGTGGTCATGGACAACCCTCTGAACCAGCTGTCCACCCTGGCAGGCCAGCTGGCCAGTCTCCCGTCCGAGTCCCAGTCCCACTCTCAGCCCCCCGTGTCTCCGGGGGCGGAGTCCATGGTGGACGAGAAGCCCTTCCTCATCCAGCAGCCGCACCCCGCCACGGCCCCCGTGGCCAGCATGGCCCACGCCTCCTCCTCCTCCCCCATCACGCCCGAACCGCGTGCGCCTCCTCACAGCAGTTGCAGCCCCGGTGCTGGGCCCTGCAGCGAGCACAGCGGGCGCACCAGCACCCCAAGCATTTCCAACAGTCGGCCCAGCACGCCAGCGGCGGGCCTGTCCGCGCCGCTGCAGGAGCCGCACGCTCTGCACCACTGCCAGCACTGTGATATCTACTTCCCCGACAACATCCTCTACACCATCCACATGGGCTGCCACGGCTACGAAAACCCGTTCCAGTGCAACATCTGCGGCCACAAGTGCAAGAGCAAGTACGACTTTGCGTGCCACTTCGCCCGCGGGCAGCACAAGTGACGGCGGCGGAGTTTCACGGCGTCTTTTGAAAAGGATTTTTATATCAAGGCGGCTTTGTTTTGGCATTGCCACAGTAATTTATTGGTCTTATACTCGGCCTTTATGTAGCCTAGCCTTTGAAAGTTGTACTTTTGCAGGAAAAATAGCAAATATCCACATGGCTTTGTTTTGTATCATGTCTGTTTTGTGTGTATTACAACAGGATAATCAGTGTTTTAAAAAGTGAAGAAGTTCCCCATTTACTATCAGTCCGGCACAGACAGGACCTGTACAAACAAGTTGGTCTGTTTGAGTATTACAATTATTATGGACCTGAAACAGCGAACATCCAAGTTTCAATCACCTGAATGATCTTAACCGACTGCTGAAAGTTGTTACAGATCAGTTATTCTGACAATCTGATCCCTTTTTAGAAAGTGACCGTTTTATACCAGTCCTGTGGCCTCATTGCGACGGTTCGCTGTTGTAATAATGTATCCACTTTTCTAGCAGCAATTCAGGAAGACACTGAAGAGATCGTACACGTGCAATTTTCCGACCAATTTTTCTTTTTTCTTTTTAAAAAAATGTATTACCAATCTAGAGACAAAACCCCATGTTTCCCCACAGCAATGATGCAGTGGAACTTTATTTCCCCCACAGAGCCAGATTAGCCTTCTTGAAATTACTTCCATGCTGTGCACATTACAGATATTTCTTTCTTTTTGGTGCCTGAGATGTTCGCGTTTCCCTGTCCTGTCACTGCAGTGGAAATACTCATAACTGTAGGCAAATGTTTTGGCCATTTTCGATCTCTGTGGAGATTTAAAAATATACTTTGCTTGCCAAAATGCCAGTCCATTCATGCAGCTAAGGAGTTCCATTTGGGTGACAGCTGCAGTAAAAGATTCCATGAACTTTTCATCAATGGGTTTTGATTAAGAAAGTGGATAACCTAAGACTTTAGAGAAGCGGTGTTGGTTCTCAGTTCCACCACGTAGTGCCCCTTGGTGGACCATTGAGTGGCAACTTTTCTTTGTCCAAATGTTTTGGGTTCTGTTTTTTTTTTTTTTTTTTTTTTTTCATCTTGGTATTCTGATGTTCTGATATAGTACAAAGTCACTTTAATATCCAGTGTCTGTATGTTAAGGGCAATTGTTCCTGGTCTAGTGTTGTTGGGTAGTTCCCAGAGTTGCCACGTAGCAGTGGGAAAACCACAACAACAACAACAACAAAAAACCACAAATCTTTGTGATAAACACTGAGATTCGGCGTTTATTCCATGGGTCTCAGTGCCCTCCTGAATGTTTACTGAGTATTGTATTTAAGAGTGGTTGGATGGATGTTCAGTGTCAAAACGCAGAACCACGCTGCAGTAAGACTGCTGCTTAAGCCTGACCACTCTTTGTCTTGGGTACTGTTGTCTGTTGCGTAGCAACATGCTTGAAGAACATAGTAACCGTTTCTAGGACCGACTCCTTGTCACCAATGCTAACTGCCTTATGTTCTGTCAGTGTGTCATAGGTCTCCAGTGAAGCCCGTAGGTGCTCACTCTTTCCCCTCTTGAGAGGCAAATCATTCTGTTGTGACTTGAATTATTTAAATTTATTAGTAAAGTGTTTTATAACTGAGCAAAACTCTCTCTTGTATTTGTCCGTCTTTGCGTTTATGTAGAGAAACAAAAAACTGAAAAAAAATCTGAATGACAATGAAGAAACAAACACTGGTTGGTTGTCTTTTGGAGATGCTTGCATTTAATCAGGTTGTGACAAAAGTAGAAGAAAAATAAAAGACAGAATCCCATTTTCCCATTAACCCAAAGATGAAAGACACAGTGTTGATTAGTCTAGATAACAGAAGAGGCGTATTGGTCATCAAGCCTCCTTCTCTTGGGCCTTCTCCTCTGCCAGCTTTGGTTCTGCTGAAAATCAATATTAAAATGTTTTATTATTATCTTTTAATTTTTCAATGCCGCCATAACTTCCTTAATTGATCGGCCATTTTGTTGGCACACAGAAACGAGGAAACTGACCTTTAAGCTGAATGGGTCCTAGGACCAGAGTTCTGGTGTAATGTTTAGAGCCCAGGTCTCTGGCCACACGCCTCCTACAGCCTTGCTGGCAGCGGTAAGGGTTGCTGGACGGGCAGATCAGGACCTTGCACTGGATGTAAACCGACTCTTTGGCTCGCAGGAACTGAAAGGCCTTGAAACTGAAACGTGCAATGTCTGTGGTGCCACTGACAGTGGAATTGTAGGTGCTGTCCATTGGGCACCTGGCAGGGAAAATGATGGACAGAGTTACCAAAACAGTTCCCCACGTCTACCGAGACATGAATCTCACAACATCTTCATCTGTTAGGATGGTGAGAAAATAAAGTTTTCTTGCCACAGAGTGGTCAAACAGAGGAAGTAAAGTGGGTACGCAAAGGGACACTCGTCTTACCCGTTGCGGACCAGGTAGTATGCTCGGGTGTGGAAATCGTCAGGCGACGGCGAGGCCACGCAGGTGTCCAGAGCGAGGACCAGCTCCCTGTTGGGCCCACTCACGTCCACTTGCACGTACATGTTCTGGTTGAGCGACACCTCGTACGGGGCTTGAGTGACCTGGAAGAGCGAGAGCAGCGTCAGCACTGTCCCGTCAACCTCCTACGCTTCTGCAGTGGCTCACTTTACCGTTAAAAAAACCCAAAACCTAATAACATGGAAATACATTTTAGCCATTTTTATGGCCCTGTTTACATGAAGAGGACATTTTTTAAACCGAGTGTCTTAAGAAAAGCATTTGGGGGAGAAAAAAAAAGGATTACAGGAAGCCTTCTCCAAAAATAATATCCCCATGTACACGGAAACGCTGGGAAGTACCTACGTCAGGCCTCATGTGGTGCTGTGGTTTTACTTCCTAAAGGCAGAAATGAAGACCTAGTACCCGGTATTGTAGCAGCTCGCTAACTAACATAGCACTGCGAAGATGGCAAGGAACGCTCACAAAAAGACTGTGTGGATAGACGACAAAGTTGAACTTCTGCTTCGAGTTACTCACTTACTATCTCCGGCATCTTTGCGTCGTATTCACAAAGGTTTTTGCGCTAATGATATGCAGGTGCAAATAACGCCTCTCCGTCACCCTCTTAAAGAGGCAATATAACGCCCCCTGGCTCGAGGTGAATGTTATTTGACGGCAGATGGGGCAAGATGGCTCTTTTGATAGCGAAGGTTGCCGACCCCTGTACTACCCGGTGATCTAGCGTTCGCGTGCAGAGCTCACCGGGTAGTAGTAGCTGCTGGATGTGTAGAACTGCATGCTGGTGTTGAATCGGCCTGTTCCGGCGATGCTGCTGTTTCCGCGGTGATGGACGAGGTACATGATGTGCGACAAAGAGTCCTCCTCCATTCGACAGGTGACGTTGAGCTTCAGGTTGGACTGGCGCGAGATTTCCCCGCTGCTTGAGGCGTAGGCTCGGAGAGTGTTGGAGTACACCACCTTGCCATTTTCAGTCTGTTTGATTAGTGGAGAAAAAAAAATCACACTTTGCAGTAGTTTGGGGGCAAAAGTACCGGGAAAGTACGCCTTAATTTTCCCACCTTTTGAACGTTGCCACAAGCGGTGATGGGGAAACTGAAGATGACTTGATATCTGGTGACCGAAGGTCTGCAGTTTGGGTCGTCCAGATACAGGCGGTCGGCAGCGTAGTCCAGAGAGTCCAGGTAACTCTTTTCAATCACAATCTTCATGTTGTCTGAAGAACAGTTCACTTGACCTGCCGTGGGAAAACACATTCATTCAATCATTCATTCTTTCTTTATTGTTTTTAACCAATATAAGGTCCAAAAAGGCACGCACCTGAGCTTGTTGGTAAAGTGCTTATGAAGTCAGCGCTGAATCCTCTGCCAACAACTGATCCATCAGTTCGGAAGAAGACGGTTAAGTAGTTGGAGGATGAATAAAAGGAATCCAGACTGTTGTTGCAGACTGTCCCCAGCAGTCTTGAGCCAACACTCGGCCCGTCATAGACACTAATGTAGTCGCAGCTGCAGCAGTTCTCCAATCTGTTTCATTCAGAAATGGTTGTGTAGACTGTAAGTGGGGATGTTATTCAACTGGATAATTCTTCCCGCTCCAAAATTTTAAGACTTCTTTTTTTTTTTTTTTTTAATAATTATAATATTCAATGTATTTGACTATCAGATGCATGAAGCAAATGGCATAGTTAATTTTCTTTTTTTTTTGTTTGTTTGTTTGATTGTTTGTTTGGGGTTTTTTTAAAAAAAAAAAAAAAAAAAAAAGAAGCTAACTGTAAGTAAGAACAGTTTAAAAATTGTGACTTTTTTTGCCGGATCCCCAGGCGAAACACTTCAGAAATGGACAAAACACATATTTAGAAAACAAATTAAAAATAAGAATATCTATATTTTTCAATATGTATCAATTTGTAGCTGCTAGAGCTGCTTATTTACACCTAAAGATTATTTTAAAAAAAAAATGTAAATACATTTTTATTTAAAAAAAAGTCCACTCACTGCAGGTACGATATGGACAGGTAGACCCTTTGGTCGTAATCAGCCCTGAGCTGCCAGACACAATAGGTGTTGTCAAAGTAGTAGTTGGGGTGGTTCGGGCTGGTGAAGGTGCCAGAGCCGTACAGGGAGCCACCACAGCCAGAAGCTGCAGACAGACAAGGTAACACAAGTGTTCTTCCATTGAATGCCTTAAAAGCGCTTTGGTTTTGCAGAGTGTTCATCTTGACAAGCACTGAACGGTCAAAGCATGAGAGATCATAGTCTGCGAGATGTGGAAGAATTCAAGTTTAGCAGAGTATTTACAAGTCAGATTAGCTTCACATGGACAAGAAAACACGAGTGTTATGGTGGGATAGTGATGTAGCTGCCACATGATTTCCAGACAACTATTTAATCATTTTTCAGTGTAATGATCAGTTAAGACACATTCCAGAGGTGAGGATGCTGGATCAGTTAATCAAGTGAGACTAGCAGATATTTATTTGTTCATTCATTTCTTACAAAGACTTTCCATTGTTTCTCATTCCTGTGATTCAAGAATAAACACAAACAATAAAAACTCATAAAGTTGTTAATAATTGAGTTGAAGGTAGTCAAAGCAGCAGTTCCCGTTCCTTTGACAGCTGCTGGAACAAGAGCAGTTTCCAACCTGGTAGCCACAGTGGTACCTGCAGGAGCCTTGAGCTGCGGACACAGCGGGACAAATAATCTCAAAACTCACAGGCTCTGGTGAGACTCGCTGGGTTTCATCACAGCTAAAAACCCACTCATGATTAAAATGAGAACTTGGTTTCCTGTGGAAAGCAGTGGGTTGTTAACAGGGAAAGCAGTTTGGGAATGGGAGTGGGAAAAAACACCTGAACTGGGCAAAACTTCGACCAATCACATTCAAGCAGACTGGAATTGTCCCAGTCCTTCATATTAATGGCACGAGGGCCATCAAGCAGTTTGATACTCAAGTGAACTCTGCCCAAAGCCACTTTGGTGTAAACAGACATTATTTTCCACTGAGGATCTGAAGTGCCTGTTAATTGCTCTAATGTTAATGTAACAATGTTGCCCCGTTTTAATCGAGCACCACCTTGCAACAAATCTCTTTAGCTGCAGAACAGCTCACAACCAAGTGTGTGAACTTACACAGAACTCTGTACTGGGCACGGAATCCTTGTGGCGTTACAGATCCATCAGTCTTAAAGCGGACAGTCAAATAGGAACCAGTTGAGTAGAAGGTGGATGTGTTCCTGCCACACAACGTGCCCAAGGGTCTGGAGTTGCTATTGGGGCCATCATACACATAAATGGCATCAAAACCACAAGATGGGTGGTTCTCAACGCTGTGAAAGAAGAACAGGAGTTTCAATGAGTGCTTGAGATCATCTAGCTTCATTAAGCAGTCATCAAAGAAAGGCCAACAAATTTGGCACACAGTTACTCACTCCACAAAGGGGAAGTCCAGCTGTATGATTTGACGGCCTGGTCTGATGTACCAGTAACAGTTTGCATTGTTTCCGTAGTTGGATGGATAGTTGGGGCTGTAAAATGTGCCACTGCTGCCATACAGGTAGCCTCCACAGGGCGCTCCTGTTTGTTAATAAGAAAGAAAGAATGAAGTCAATACCAGCAAGATGTGGAAGGATGCAAGTATAGCAGAGTGCTATTGGTGAGAATATGCACCCAAGGGTACTTGTGGTTGTCTTGATGAGCAGAGAGATGTGAAACAGAAAAAAATGTGAAGACAAGCCTGAGTGAGCAATTTTTACCTGTCACATCAGTGGCATTGGTCACATCGGTGGCATCGGTGACAGCGGTGGCATCGGTCACATCAGTGGCATCGGTGACATCGGTAGCATCGGTGACATCAGTAGCATCGGTGACATCAGTGGCATCGGTGACATCGGTCACATCAGTGGCATCGGTGACATCGGTGGCATCGGTGACAGCGGTGGCATCGGTCACATCAGTAGCATCGGTGACATCAGTAGCATCGGTGACATCAGTGGCATCGGTCACATCAGTGGCATCGGTGACAGCGGTGGCATCGGTCACATCAGTGACATCGGTAGCATCGGTGACATCGGTAGCATCGGTGACATCGGTAGCATCGGTCACATCAGTAGCATCGGTGACATCGGTAGCATCGGTCACATCAGTGGCATCGGTGACAGCAGTGGCATCGGTCACATCGGTGGCATCGGTCACATCAGTGGCATCGGTGACAGCGGTGGCATCGGTGACATCAGTGGCATCGGTCACATCAGTGGCATCGGTGACAGCGGTGGCATCGGTGACAGCAGTGGCATCGGTCACATCGGTAGCATCGGTCACATCAGTAGCATCGGTGACAGCGGTGGCATCGGTGACAGCTGTGGCATCGGTCACATCAGTGGCATCGGTCACATCAGTAGCATCGGTCACATCGGTGGCATCGGTGACAGCGGTGGCATCGGTCACATCGGTGGCATCGGTCACATCAGTGGCATCGGTGACAGCAGTGGCATCGGTGACAGCAGTGGCATCAGTCACATCAGTGGCATCGGTCACATCAGTAGCATCGGTGACATCAGTGGCATCGGTGACATCGGTGGCATCGGTCACATCGGTGGCATCGGTGACAGCAGTGGCATCGGTCACATCGGTGGCATCAGTGGCATCAGTGGCATCAGTCACATCGGTGGCATCGGTGACAGCAGTGGCATCGGTCACATCGGTGGCATCAGTGGCATCAGTGGCATCGGTCACATCGGTGGCATCGGTGACAGCAGTGGCATCGGTCACATCGGTGGCATCAGTGGCATCAGTGGCATCAGTCACATCGGTGGCATCAGTGACATCGGTGGCATCGGTGACAGCGGTGGCATCAGTGGCATCAGTGGCATCAGTCACATCAGTGGCATCGGTCACATCAGTGGCATCGGTCACATCGGTGGCATCGGTGACAGCAGTGGCATCGGTCACATCGGTGGGATCAGTGGCATCAGTGGCATCAGTCACATCGGTGGCATCGGTGACAGCAGTGGCATCGGTCACATCGGTGGCATCAGTGGCATCAGTGGCATCAGTCACATCGGTGGCATCAGTGACATCGGTGGCATCGGTGACAGCGGTGGCATCAGTGGCATCAGTGGCATCAGTCACATCAGTGGCATCGGTCACATCAGTGGCATCGGTCACATCAGTAGCATCGGTGACAGCAGTGGCATCAGCAGAGCAGTAATCTAAATGATGAACAAATAAAAATCACATTTAGCCTTTTACATCTGTTCTAAGAAAATAACATTCTGATATGTAAACCATGTGCATCCTGCAAACCAGCAGGGCAGTAGCGATTCTGGGGGTTTCCATGCTAAGACTAAAGAACTATTTGACAACACCTGAAGTTATTTGTCGCTCGTTGGTGTCATTTCCACAATGCTCTGTGTTTGTGCAGTGATCAGCTGAAGACATTGGCAGTTCAAACTTAAAAGTCCAGCCGTCTTTAGCTGGAGTAGTGTGTGCTTTTAGAGTGGAAACAGCCACCACAGCTCCAGCCGTTCAGGAGACCTACCTCTGTAGTCAGAGCAGCAGTTCCCGTTCCTTTGACAGCTGCTGGAACAAGAGCAGCTTCCAACCTGGTAGCCACAGTTGTACCTGCAGGAGCCTTGAGCTGCGGAGACAGCGGGACAAATAATCTCAAGACTCACAAGTTCTGGTGAGACTCGCTGGGTTTCATCACAGCTAAAAACCCACTCATGATTAAAATGAGAACTTGGTTTCCTGTGGAAAGCAGTGGGTTGTTAACAGGGAAAGCAGTTTGGGAATGGGAGTGGGAAAAAACACCTGAACTGGGCAAAACTTCGACCAATCACATTCAAGCAGACTGGAATTGTCCCAGTCCTTCATATTAATGGCACGAGGGCCATCAAGCAGTTTGATACTCAAGTGAACTCTGCCCAAAGCCACTTTGGTGTAAACAGACATTATTTTCCACTGAGGATCTGAAGTGCCTGTTAATTGCTCTAATGTTAATGTAACAATGTTGCCCCGTTTTAATCGAGCACCACCTTGCAACAAATCTCTTTAGCTGCAGAACAGCTCACAACCAAGTGTGTGAACTTACACAGAACTCTGTAATGGGCACGGAATCCTTGTGGCGTTACAGATCCATCAGTCTTAAAGCGGACAGTCAAATAGGAACCAGTTGAGTAGAAGGTGGATGTGTTCCTGCCACACAACGTGCCCAAGGGTCTGGAGTTGCTATTGGGGCCATCATACACATAAATGGCATCAAAACCACAAGATGGGTGGTTCTCAACGCTGTGAAAGAAGAACAGGAGTTTCAATGAGTGCTTGAGATCATCTAGCTTCATTAAGCAGTCATCAAAGAAAGGCCAACAAATTTGGCACACAGTTACTCACTCCACAAAGGGGAAGTCCAGCTGTATGATTTGACGGCCTGGTCTGATGTACCAGTAACAGTTTGCATTGTTTCCGTAGTTGGATGGATAGTTGGGGCTGTAAAATGTGCCACTGCTGCCATACAGGTAGCCTCCACAGGGCGCTCCTGATTTTAATTAGAAACAAAGACAGAAGTAAATACCAGCAGGATGTGGAAGGATGCAAGTATAGCAGAGTGCTATTGGTGAGAATATGCACCCAAGGGTACTTGTGGTTGTCTTGATGAGCAGAGAGATGTGAAACAGAAAAAAATGTGAAGACAAGCCTGAGTGAGCAATTTTTACCTGTTACATCAAACAATAGAACAAATTAGATGATGTATGAAGGAGAGGTAACATCGCAACATTACAGAGGAGAGTCACAGTGAGCGATATTTTGTCCTGATGAATTATATGTCTTGTTATGTGTTGAAGATGGTTCATAAAAGGAAATGAGAGAAGCAGGTTGAGCACGCTACAAAAAGCAATGCACAAAAGCAAGCAAGTGACGGCACATTGTAGTGTCAAGATCAAACACTGAGATTTTGTGTGTTTCATAGTTCAGTACCTGAAGTGGTTGCCTCTCCTGGAGTTGAGATGAAAAAGAAAAAAAACAATAAGAAGTGAGGACACATTGAAACAAGTACAGTCAAGAGGAAAGTCGACAACATTCCTGGTGACTATTTAATACATTCTCAGAAAAAAAAAAAAAAAAAAAGAAAATGCAGATCTATTTCATGTTGAGCAATAGTTTGTTTTGATGAATTGTGTCACAGACTGTGTCCATCAAACAGTAACATATTTGAGGATGTTGGATGTACCTGTAGATGTCCAGTAGCCATTGTTGGCTGCTGGACAGTGTTGACAGAGAAGGAAAAAAAAAATCAATTTAAGACACAACTTGATTGGTTCAGCTACAGCACACAGTTTAAGATAAAGCACTGAATCAGGCCAAATAAATCTGTCTAACTAACAATGATGCTTATGCCCAAGACTTTCTACCATGATGAAAGACACAGAAAAAAAGCACATTTGTGCCGCCATGCATCTGCAGTACAGTGATCTGCTTTCTTATTTTACACCGACGTCATAGCTGTTATGAGAAAGATGTGACCTCAAGGGGGAGACCTGGAAACAGGGATTCGCTTTTACTCGGTTCACAAAACCATCAGCTGTTGCCAAATCCTACTCGGCGGGCCTTTCAGTGAAAAAAAGCACAAACTCAACAGACACGGAAACACAATAAGAGATTAGTGGACTTACCTTGCGCTCCGTAAGAGGCGATCACAGCACAGAAGAAGAGCGTCCACATTGTGAATGTGTTCTCCTCCCGCCTCAGATGCTGAACACCACCGCTTGCTTGCTGTATATAAAGCCTGCAGCGGATGGAAAATTCTATGAAGCCATTAAATTATATGATGCATGTGTGACATTGACTGATAAATTGCTGAGAAACACGCACCTGTTTAACTGCTATAAAGTCAACACAAAGAGTGATTGCCAAAGGCTGTTTAATTGTCAGCAATTTTAGTCACTTAAAAATGACCAGATCTCGTGTTTGCAACACCTGCTGAAGGTGACTTGTGACATACAACTTCTCCAAAAAAACATCTTTCACTGCACAGGATTTAAGAGTGCAGGACTTGCTTTGGTGCAAAGCCATTGCAGTGAACATTAGACGCTGAATAAATGTAGATGTAAGTTGCACTCCTATTTATTTTTTTTACATATGTATTTTTATATTTTAAGTTATTAATATATAATCATTGTGCTATTTCATTTATGTTTTACTTATTATTTGAATAAAGAAAATTAAATATACAGATATGGGTTTAAAGTGATGGAACAATGAGAATCATTTGACTCTTTTGAGTTTAATCCTACAGGTTTTCCTCTTGTGCCCCCTAGAGTTGGCACATTGACACCAACTGGGTTAACTGCATGAACTCTGTGCTTGACACATGATGTAGTCTTACTTGAGTTGAGTTATTAAAAAAGGGTTAAATAATGTATGATAAAAATTCACATTTACTGCACATTTAGATGTTTTCCACACATGGTACATTTTCCACAAATATGTTTTGATAATTTTCTTAAAGGGTTACATCACTTATTCCCATCATTATTATTACTGTTAAAAAGAAATGTAATTGAATGTATTTTTTATTTTATTTTATTACTTATCAAATAAATGTATAAACAACAGGCTACAAAGTTCCTCCTTTTATATCCTTCGAAGCTTCGAAGCTTTGATGTTGTTGATGAAAAATTAACACATGTAAATCAACGTTGCAATACGTCCAAAACTAAAAAAAAAAAGGAAAAGAAACGACATTGAGGACCAGTGATTGTGGTCTCCTTCATTAAATGTCATTTTTTGAGTACTCTTTATTTCCTGTAATGGACTCATCCAACAATGTTTATAGAAGATAAGTCAGGGCATGTTGTGAAACACACACTATGTGTCTTGTGCCTCTGAGAAAAAACAATGTACTCTGCCCTGTTGAATCAGGTGTTCATGTAGGATTTTGCTCCTTGTGTTCACGGATGTTGGATGTTGACTTACCTGCAAGTACAGAACATCTGAGAAAAACTTGCTTTTATGACTATGAGGCGCACGCTGTTGACCAGCCTTAAGGTATGTTGTGTTTCTCATGACATTAATTTTGTGTTTTCTCCTTCAAAGATAATAAACCTAATCTAAGTTTCACGGGCACACATTCAAACGCAAATCATGAAATCAGTTCTCTGATGCAAAGAGGCAAACCATTCGTATTAGTTTTCTTAAGAAAATATCAAAACCACTGACAGTTAAATAAATCATCGTTATCAACATCTACAATTTCTGACAGGAGAGGGTTCACTGAAACAATTTCTGAGTGTTTTAAATAAAAATAAAAAAGTCACATTAACCCATTGAAAGATAGCGTTGGGTGATTGGAAAATTTGAATCGTGGTGAGTCGGTAAGAACTCTGGACTTACTCAGACCGGAAGCGGTTCGAAGACTACATACCTAGAAGGAACCAGGGAAACAACACAGCATCAACTGAAGAAGTGTAGAACAACAAAAATGCATGATTCGCTGTCGGGTTTAAATAGGACAGTCCCCGCTTTGGCCTCTTTAAAATCTTTAAATTTGGTGCCTTAGAATCCATACTAAAAAGTGTAAATTCTTCCCTTCCGGAAGGTATTTCTGAGCATAAACATAAGAAAACAAGAAGGAAAACCCGAGGCCTTTTTAACAGCCGCCCCCAAATTCACATATGAATTTGAATACTTAATAAAAAAAAAAAAAAAGCCCTGACTCTCAAGCTCAGGCCCTTTTCTGGTCATCATCGTATGCGGCAGTTAGCCAGATGACCTTCACCAGGGGACATATATATTTCTTGCCCAGCACCAGGACCTCTGCCGACTGGACATGCTGGTCAGCTCCAGGGAAAACTCGAGTAATTTTCCCAACCGGCCAGAATGCTCAAGGAAGTTGATGGTCAAAGATCATGACTATCTCTCCTTTCTGTAGGTCAGGTGCTCCAGTCTGCCATTTCTGATGGACCTGCAGTCCAGGTAGATAGTGCTTCAGGAAGTGCCTCCAGAACTGGTCTGCCAGCACCTGGTTGTGTCTCTGTCTGTGGCCGGCGACCAAGGATCTCTGGACTGTCGTAAGCAATCTGGGGTAGTCATGAGTCAAACCGGCCCTTTAGGAGGCAGTTGGGGGTGACAGGGTCTGGATCAGCTATGTCTGATAGGTGTAGCCTAGCGGCTAGATTTACACTTAGAAGTATGGATTCAAAGGCACCAAGTTTAAAGAGAACGGACAGGAAATCCTGAGCATAAACATAACAAAAACAATAAGGAAAACCCCAGGATTTTTTTAACACCCATGTTAATACCAGAAGTCAGAGTTCCATAACAACGCCGTGATTCGTGTCATTGGCCTTATTTAGCTTCTGCGTCAATACTATAACTGATCTAGTCATAGGCAGAAGGGATTCAGGTTTCTAACTAGTTTATCTGATAAATTTTGGACCACTGACTCGTGCGGGGCACATGCGTGGTTCGTCAGAGAGACGCAATTCATTTTTCACAAACATTCCCACAGTACGGTGACATTTCACTGAGTCACTCCAACACAAACAAGGCCAGCGGGAACCCTGCTGAGCACGCTCGCGACCGTGCGCACTTTGCTGGGGCTGAGCACTCTCCAGGACGCTCTTGCTTCACCCTCCTAAAGTCAACATGCAGATGGGCATCGAGTCCATCCGCTCGTTCATGCTGTCAGACCCTCTTATCTAAAGCTGTGGGCCGTCAGTACAAGTCGGGGTGTGAGTCATGGCAGTGGTGCCTCTGAGTCAATGCTGCTGTGGTTAATCAGTAACCAGAGTGGGAACGCGGCTTTCTTGCTTAAAATGAGGGAGAAAAGAAGTCAGGAGCTCATTCAGCACCTTACTCAGCGAGAGCAACGGACGCACACGGTAAGAGTAACATCTCTGTCAGTAAAGCTCTTTGGATGGTACAGTGCAGCAACATTTGTTAGAAGTGAGCAGAAATTTCAGACTGGGACATAAAAGCAAGTTGTGATTGAAAAGTGTTGTACAAAAGTATTTTGATAATTCCCCTTAAGCTCTTTTTAGATTTAATTTCATACTTTGCTGAAAATGTTTTAAAATAGATAACAGAATATCTTAATGTGCTCATTCATCTGTTGTTCCTCATTCTGTGCTACTCACACAGAAGTTTGATTTGAGTGCAGCATTTTATTGACAAAAGACCAAGGCCATGTCCTGTTAGACATGTCCACATACTGGGGGGAGGGAGTTGTGTTTGTTCATCTCTGCCAAAAGTCCATCAGCCCACACTTCAGCATGTTTCAGTTCAAAGAATAAAGTTCCTTTATTAAAAAAAAAAAAAAAAAGAAAAAAAGAAAGAAAAAAGCTTTCATTTAAGATTCAAGAACTCTATATATGCTAAAATGAGGTGTATATAAATGAGTCAGTTTAGTGCCATCTCGGATCTATCAGAAGCTTTGATTATAAATGCTGAAACATTACAGTGCCCAGAAATGACCTTTTTTAGTTTTTTGTCCAATAAATACATAAACATTTCACATTTGAATTTGACTTGAATAGGATTTTATTTTTGATCGGTTCGTCGACTTGTAATAAATAATTATATCCCTGCCGCTGACGCAGCAAATGACACGCTTCATTTTAAGGACAACACTCAGAGCTCGGTCTTTGAGAAGCTAACTAAAGCTAACTAAATAGAGCCTGAGGCACCAAAGACAATTTGCCAGTGGAAGGGAAACAGAAGAAGAAGGCAGGCATGTTCTTGCAAGATGGTGCCAGGCAGGCATCCAAAGACAGTCTTCTAAAATCACAATTAAAACAATCATCTTCTCACCACCTCACCACCGCCAGTGAAAATATAAATGTTTAAAGAGAGGCGCCTAGACGCAACCTCATTATCTATGCGACCCTTGTTTCAGAGGGTAACGCCCGGTGTCACTCACTGACCGGCAAAATCGAGGGCACACAATGAGTAATCCATCCATCACTGACCCGCTGCTTTATGTCCACCTGCCAACCAATCACGACGGAGACTGAAAAACCAGATCGAGCCAGATTTCACATAAAAGCCACACTGGTACGGGCGTATCTCTCCAAAGGTTCCCAATACTCAGTGTTCACTAAGACTCCGTCTCCCTTGGCAGACAAACAAGCAACGACAAACAAGCAGCGAAATGGAGATCCGATGGGCGCCGCTTCACATCCTCCTGCTCTGCTGCTGTCTCTCGGCGAGCCAGGCAAACCGGGTCTACGTGCACCCCTTCCACCTATTCGCGGCAGAGAACGTCAGCTGCGAGACCCTGCACGTGCAGACTTCCAGACCTCTCCAAACCCTCCCAGTGGCCCTACTGGACGTCAGTGCGCCGACACCAGACAGCAGGGAGCAGTCAAGCGTGCACACGCAAAGGCAAAACATCACAGAGAGGACCGATGTTCTGGCTACGTTGCAGAACACCCTGGGTCTGAGGATGTACCAGGCACTCAGCAGCAAGCGGCCTGGCACCAACACCCTCCTGTCTCCCATCAGCACCTACGGATCCCTCGTCACCCTCTATCTAGGAGCCTCCAAGCGGACAGCAAGCTCATTCCAGGTCTTTAAAATTCCTATTGAAGAGGGGATTCGATTGAGGGTCCTTTGCAGCAATCAGGTACTGTACGTACAAAAATAGGAGCTAGCGTTCATCTCAGTTTATTCCTTTCCCTCCAGAATCTGCTGGGTCTCAGCAGCGGCACCGACAGAGAAGACTGCGTGTCCTTAGTCGATGGAAGCAAGGTCCTCAGGACGCTGCACAGCATTAACTCTCTGGTGGATGATGGCCCGACAGATGAAATCACGACCAAGACGTGGACCATCACTGGCCTGGAAACTCAACTGTCTGAGGAATTTGTTCGGGGCACACAGGACTTCTCGGATGCATCGTTCACCCGCAGTGTGGATTTCTCCAAAGCTCAGGAGGCAGAGCAGCTGCTGAACCAATTTGTGGAGATGACCTCAGATGGAAAAGTGACCAACCCCTTCAGAGATCTGAACGCCAGCAGTGACCTTCTGTTTCTCACTTTATTCAATTTCCAAGGTGTGTCAGTCACTGTAGGGTACACCTGACAACAGCAATTACACTTATTTGACTACAGAGTCGAGCATGCCAACATACCAAGCTGAAATCTGCATTTGTTTAGGCAGCTGGAGAACAGCCTTCAAGCCAGAGAAAAACTCCTTGCAGGAGTTCCATGTGGACGAAGACACCACAGAGACGGTGCCAATGATGACCCGCACGGGTCAGTATCACTATCTCAACGACAAGGTAAAGACATATATCGGTCTTTTGTTGTTATATGATATAAAACTTGGATGCCGCTGGGTTTTCCAGACTGATTCCTTGTCGTGTTGCAACTACACAGTTGCGGCGTTGCAAAGTTGTGAAGCTGCCACTGAGCAAACGGTCCTACATGATGCTAGTGCTGCCTCACGAAGGGGCCAATCTCATCGACATAGAGTCCATGCTGCGCATTGATGTCATCATGTCTGACTGGTACACAAGTATCCAGGAAGGGTGAGTACTTGTACTTTGTTGTTGTTGTTTTGCCAGATTCCTGGCTTTATTTGCAGACCACTTGGTAGTTCAACAAATCATTTGTAGCATCTCATGCAATCATTAGTGCTGTGATGAATCTGTCTATTATTCAGCTTTTGATGGCTCATTATTATTGCTTACGTTTATAATTTTAGGGATACTTTTAAGAGAACATTTTTTGGGGATTTCACCTCAAGTTAAAAGTACTTAAGAGTCTACCTTTGCTCTGGTCATGTACTGTAGAGCAGAGGAAACAGTTTCACTAAATATATTTTTCCAACTCGCCCTAAATCGAATAACCCTTGTGTCCATCGACCCAGTTTGTTGGAGCTGTCCCTCCCACAATTCTCCTTGTCGTTGACCAATGACATGCGGGACCTACTGACAAACATGAATCCCGAAATTGAAGCCAAACTCCTGGGCTCCGAGGCAGAGTTCAGCCGACTCAGCACGGCAAGCCCCTTCAGGGTCGACCAGGTGAGGAGATGAGTGGTCAGCTCTCAAGACTCCACAGACTGCGTGCTGTGGTCATCTCCGTTAACTGGCTCTGTGTTGCCTCTGCAGGTGGTCAGCAAGGTTGTGTTTGAGATGTCAGGGGGAGCAGAAGTTCTGGAGAAGACACCGGAAGCAGGTGTTCCTCTGCAACTGTCTTTCAACCGTCCGTTCTTCTTTGCCGTCGTCGAGGGGCAATCTAATGCCATCCTTTTGCTGGGAAAGATCACCAACCCTACTCTATAAGTTGATCACACATCATTTCCGATGTAGATCCAGATGAACAAAAGCCTTTGACATTGCAGACCGGGTGCCTCGTTTCTTTTAATATTCAGTATTCTCATCTTTTTGCAAGCTGACTAGAAAAGACAGTATTTATGTAAACTTGTTACTAAAAGTTGAGCCTCTTTTTAAAAAAAAAAAAAAAAAAAACAACTCTTTGTTCTTTGTTAAAATGAATAAAACCGAGTTCTGGAAAATGTTTCAAAACCAAGAGGTGCATATCTGTAATTCCGATGAATGAGCAAATGATTGACATTATATATTGTAACTAAGAGTTTATTTTTGTTTTGTTCTATAATAAAACATTTATATCACCCAACTCGCTGTTTTCATTCAGATGTTGACCTATTATAATTAAAATGGTTCAAACTGTTAAAGGCAGTGGCACAGATAAGTTAAGAGGAATTGTGTCATGAAAGTCGCAATGCTAAGTTTTTAAGGACTTGCAGCAGTAATATTACAATTAAATATGGACTATATTTTATAAAAACACTTTCAGAAAACTGCAATACAATAAAGGCACAGGAGTGTTTTTAAGTAAATGAAGGCATTAACAATCAACAATAACTTTATTCTTACCTTTAGGTGCTAATCTTACACACTGGGTCTTTAACATTTAAAATAAAGACTGGGTTGCTCAGTAGAGGTCAGTGCCTTCTCTCTTAAATCATTGTTATTCATTTCAGTTTGGACTCAAATAACATATTAATGGTTCACAAATCTGTAGTAATACTTTGCTTTGTTCATATGTCTTCTGTGTGTGAGTTTTCATGAAACATGAATGTAATGTGCAAATGTATGTTCTTGAATTTTGTTTGTGGTGACAAAATATATGCAACATGCTATTAAGTTAGAACATTACAAACACTACAAAGATAATTTGGATAGCTTTCATCATAGCTGTTCTGAACTCTGCATCTTGTATTTCTGAAATATATTCTTCTTGGAAATGAATTTTTCCAAACAGAATTCATTCTTCATCATTTCACCAATGTCTTCAAGTCCTTTATTCCCAAGTTATATTATGTTAAAGATTTCATATTTTACAACTTCAATTTTCACAGTAATATTACAGACTCGCAAATATGATTATTGAAGGTGAAGCAATTCAACCAATGAAATTGAAACAATAATTGAAAAAAAGAAATTCCATGACATATTTGTGATCAGTAAAAAAAACTGTTAAAGAGCATCCTGCTTTCCCTTTGGTGGAAAATAATCAACAGCAATTAATTCTCACTCGCTGACAACTGTAACTTGTGTGGACACTGCCTCTGAACTAAATACGGTTTTGTATTAACCATTGTGTTTGTAAAAGACTTAAGAAGCGTGAGTTCTTGCCTGTCATTCATCCTGTTGAGCTCATCAGACCGATGGCGTCAGACCACGGCTTGGAGCGCAGCAAAGTTTTCCAAATCTTCAGAAAATGAAGCACTTTCACCTGAAAGGTTTTGGTTAAACCAAGTCGCTTTATTTTACTGATTCTGTTCCGCGAGCTCCCGAGCCTCTTTGACAAGATCTGCCAGAGTGGAGAACATGGAGATTTCACTTGGCTGGAGACCCATCTTCTGGATCTGCAACAAGCAAAGTAGCACGGAGCAGCGTAAGAAAACAAAAGTACAACAAAAATGAAGACAGTTTTATGAGAAAATGCAATAGTAACACATGACTGTGTCTAGTTCAAGACTAAGGCAAAGCTTTACCTGCTCCCCGAGATATTCCACATCGAGCGCCAGCTGAAGCCGGATCTTGCCGTCATCCGTGGGCGCCCCGTTTCCCGCCACCGTCGCGGCCGCAGTCGCACCTTTTCTCGCTTGCTTCAGTCTTTTCAGACTCTCCTCCATCTTTCTCACGGAGCTCAGTACCTCGGAGATCGTCTCGTAGTATCTAGCCACACAGCGTGAGGAAGGTGAACACACAACACAACACAACACAACACGGTTCCCAAACACGTGGCCGTGCCTCGTCGTCCGTGCAGATGTGTGCACGCGCAAGCTTACTTCTGCGTGCATTCCGACAGCGTAACTCGCAGCCAGTCGTGTGCCGTCGAGGGCGTGACGAGTCCTGTTGAGTCTGACACTAGTTGATGTAGAGGCTGTAAGGCGTTGTCCATGTAGGCTGAGGCTCGTGCTGGAGTTTCCTGTTTGAAAAGGATACGTTTCTTATGCAAAACATGCTGACAAAAAAGTGCTTTGTGTCAAGAACAGAAAAACTAAATATGAAGTTTACTTGTTTGTATATTGAGCACAGTGGTATCCTTAAACTTCAAGTTAAAGATAAGCAAGTTGGGTTTAAAACATCAAAGACGGTACAACCATTTTGAAAACAAACGCATTTCAAAATATAAAATGAAAACCCAGTACGAAGAAAATGGCACTACAGTCCTTTTGACCTCTTGACCTCCAGGGCAAACAGGTCACAAAATACACGGAAAAGAGGAGTAAAAACATGTGCGTGTATTCAACTTTACTGACCTTGTTGGTTCTGCGATAGAGTCGAGGAACCTCGGAGGCGCTCTTCAGGAAGCGGCAGCTACGTTCAGTCAGATGTTGGGTCATCCTGGTGTTCAGAGTGGGAATGCTGCTTGACAGGCAGCCCTTAGAATCCGATAACGCATCTAACACAGAACAGAAGACTCTTAAATGCAAAAGGTAGAAGGTAGGTGTGCAACAGTCAACAATTTGTCTTCCAGGATTTCCTCGCTTATATATTAAGACGATAGCAAAAAAGCAAAGAAATCTCGATGATCCTGAAAAAAGTGTTGTAAACTTGGGATTGTGGCTGCTCTTACTATCTAGGGAGACAGTCACCACAAGTACACGTGTCGAGAAATAAAACACACGTTATATACAGAGCTTACCTTCTAAAATAGCAAAATTTGTGAATCCAATGGCTTCTAACCTCCGCCTGACCATCTGCAACAGCTCTGGAATCTGCCAGACAGGTCAACAAACCATCAGTGTGGGAAACTTCCAAATCTAAAGAATATGCAAGGACATTGTAAGAGTCATACGTGCGATCTGGTTGCACACCTTTTCCTGCAGCTTCTGTATATCAGCTGCAATGAAGACCAGCTGTTTAGTGGACAAGGAGCCGGGACTCCCGCTCTCACTGCCACCTTCATCCACCGACGTCCGGCTGGAGGTGGAGGAGGCCGAGCTGGGCAGGGGCCTCGTTGGCTCTTTGGTCACATCCGAACCTGGTGTCTTGGTCAGCACCTGCGCAACGGCGGGCAAGGTGAGGGCTGAGCATTGGAGGCACCAGAAGATGGTTTGCATTTTACGATACCTCGTCGAGGAACTTGGCGTAGCGTGCATAGAGCTGCAGGGTGAGCTTCCAGAGGCGGTGAGCCAGAGGTGGCACGTAGACTTTGTCCGACCAGCATTTCGCTAGACAGGACCACAGCACCTCAGAGACCTGCAGGTGGAACACGCTGCCGGCGGCTACAGCTAGACCTTCACTGAAGGCGGCCTCCAGACGTCCCGCTATCTCCTTGTACCTGGAAAAGTAGGACAGAGAGAGCCGAAAAATCAGAACCACAACAAAGCAAATCAATGCCTTATCAGCCTTTATTCTTGCACCAGCTGACATGCACATGCAGATGACGTGAAACAGGCCCCAGGCACATTGGTGGGCTTTCCGGAGCTGGTGACACTGAGGAACTAGGTCATGTACCGTGTGCATTTTTTGCGTGTTTTCATAAAAGGAGTTTGACAAACAGAAAGCCACTTTTTCACACTGATCAATGAAAATCCAGTCAAGGTCCAGTGTTGTGTGTGTCTCCGCTATGTTTCTAGATATGCTCTTGTACATTCATTTTACATTTTCCCTTCTTGTTAACAAAACTAAACCCTGACAAATCTTAGTATAACTTCTATATAATTTGTCATTACAGGTAAAAGTGAAAAAAAAACTTTTTTACTTTTAATGTAGTTTAAAAAACTCCAGTTGCTAAAAACCTGATTTTTAGCAACTGGAGCAAAAAAAAAATATATTGTAGGAATAAACCTAAAGAACATCGTGTGTAATGTCTGTTTTAACTAATATGCACCGTAGCTGAAAGTAGACTGGCAGGTTCCATTTGTTGTGGAAGCTTGTGTATGACGGGTGAACTCTCAGCCTCTTCACGCTGGCCTGCGAGCTGCACTGGCGTTCGAACTTCCTCACAAACTCCATACTCGCGCTGTAACGCTACAGAGAAGAAGTCAGCAGAAAACACAAAGGACGACTTTAATCTCATGGGAGGAAAAAAACGAGCATCACGGGACAAAGGGAACATAGGGAACATGTACAGTGTGAAAATGTAAATAAGACGCGTCATTAGAGTTCTACCTCATAAAACATGTCAGGGTTTCCGGGGTTGAAGAGGTACGACAACCTCTCTTCTATCCCTCTGATCATCTCTGGCCACACGGAGTTCACCAGGAAGTCATAACCTGGCACCGTGTCAGCCTTTTCACTGAGCACAGAGGCACAAGCACATCAAACACATGTCAGTAAGGTGTTAGAATTATGGCAAAAAGACTAAAAATATAGATCAGACAGAGACATAAACAGTATGTGATAAAATACCACGTGTATGTGTAATAAATGTCATTGCATCGCTACCTGGATACTGTGCCACCGGTAACGTCTCTAAGCAGTCTACAGTGATGAGGGACAAACTCCAACAGTCTTGAGTACATCAGCTGGAGACCATTTGGACTTGACTTCACAAACTCCTCCACAATCACCTTAAATTAAGAGAAAGAAATGAGAGGAGTTCTGCCAGAGTTTTAAGCACGGTTGGCCGACGCGTGGATGCACTGATTGAACTATATTTCTACCTGATCCATGTATGGCTTGACCAGAACTTGACCCACAAGGGCCTCCGCATCTCGAGTCTTGTCGATGGTGGCGTATGTCCTCAGACAGTGGCGCACCATGTCCACGTTGGACGTTTGGAGGCCTTCAATCAGCAAACCCTCCAGGGACTGCTGCAGCATGGAGGTGATCCCTGCAATTCGCTAAGACGAGACAGAAATGTCGTCACTAGGAAGTATTACAAAAAAAATTAGACCAACACATTAAATAAAATGGATTAAATACATTTTTTTTTAAAATCATTGCAGTCCTGATGGCAGCATTGAAGCAGTGAGCACTCGCTGAAATTGGTTACACACAAAAAAAAGATCCATTAAGTAGCTAAAAGTCAATCAGCTACAGCACAGCGTATTGATCTGGTCGCACTCACAGGTCTGACTTTGTCCAGGAGAGGCATGCCTTTGCTCTGGACAGCGTGGAACTGCAGTTGGTTGAACTCAGTAGCAATTCTCTCCAGAATCTGACCTGCTAACAAAGGACTGAAGGAAAGTGGGAAGAGTCCAGGTCAGACAAAAAGCCTGAAAACTTGAACTTCCTATATTATACCCATGTGCAGACCTGCAACAATCTACTTAACAATATGTTTACAACCTTTCAGGGAAAATTCCGTTTAAGCTTCCTGATAAATTTGATGCTTTGTATGTTACACCTTTTTTAAAGGGGACAAAAAAAATAGATTTGGTCTCAAAGGATGTAACCAGCACCTAATTGGGGCTATTAAGTGCTGCTAAGTGGAACAATCTGGGAGCCAGATTTTCTAGAAGAAAAAAAACTTACACAAGTACAAACCAGTAACAAATAAATTCTGAAGAGTCTACAGATATGCTAAACTAGAGAAACTCAATCAACCTTGAATAAGTGATTGCCAAGGGCATTTTAATAGCCCATGGGTGGTGAATCAACTTCAAGCAAATGAAAAATGCAAAATGCGAGAATGCAAAACAGGCAGCTTTTCCGACTGATCCTATTTAAATCATTTCAATTTATGTCATGAGGTAAAGCTGTTTCTTTTTGTTACTGAGCAATATCTGATGAAAACCATAGTTTCCCACCTGCTTTCCAGTGAGTTGGCTTCCTTGGAGTTTTGTGAGTGGAGGATCTTTTCAATCTTTTCTACTGACCGCACCACCTGAATCAGCCTTAGCACAGAGACCTGATCAAAAGGACATTGAAAAAAAAAAAAAAGTAATTGACAGAATTCTGCGGGGTGTCAACTACCATATTTTGCCACATGCTCCCTTGTATAGCTATTACACATGGCATTTATCCCTCAGTTAAAAACAAGCCACCCAAGTATTTGTAACACGTGGAACTGGACAGACGGTACCTTTTTTTTCTGCAAATCTTCCTGCTTGAACAGCTGGTCATCTATAGACTGTATCACCTCACTGACACAAGCTCGCAGACTCTGAAAGTAAGTGAGACGTACACAGATGAAATGCACTTGTTCAAAAGACAAAAACAAAAACATATGAGCATATGGTTAATTTATTACTTTACAAAAAAGGAGTCATACCAAAACCTCCTCCCGTAACTGTCCCAGTGGCACAGAGAGCTGATTGAGGGCTTTGTCCATGCCAACCTGGAAGCAGAAGACACAGGCCCTCAGACTAAGTTATTCTAACTGACATTGCCGTCATTAGTGGAAATAAAAGACAAAGTTCATTCGGACGGACCAGGTTGGTGGACAGGTTAACGTAGTCGGCATAGTCCTGGTTGATGAGCTCCACCATGGCTGTTTTCAGAAGCTTGTAGTAGAGCTCTAGGTCCTCTCTCATCTCCTCCAGCTGGACCTGTTTCCGACACTCGGCCACAAAGTGGTCAACATCAAAATCATCCTGCACACAGAGGAGCAAAGGGACCGAAAGATGAAAAGCAACCCTCGAACACAGACACGTTCACCTGATGAAACTGCTGAAAGGAAAACACAGCAAATCCCGCGTTTCATATGTTGACACCACAACACAAGTTGCAATGCAAAATACTTTTTTTCTATAAAAGACAAAACTCTCTTCTAAGTTATAGAAGAAAGACGTAAGCATTCAACACAGACAGGTGTATTAACACAGCCGATGCTAGCTCGTTTGAAAACACTGACTGGCGCTTAGCACGACTCAACCAAAACCCTTACGGACTGTTACCTTCATGAATACATCCTTGTCAAAGCACAGAGAATCGGGTCCCTTCGGTAGATTCATGGTCTGGCGTGAAACACAATTTTTAGTCCAGTGTACAGGGACTGAGACACAAGCCTCTTAGCTAACTGGCTGCCACGGAGCTTCCGCAAACATGGCAAGTGCACCAACGAAGAAGAAGCCTGACCGCTACAAGGGCTGCGGGGGCTCTATCGCGCCCCCGTGTGTACATAAGGCAAACTTACTATAGCAAGGCGCAGGCCAAGAGAGGGCAGTGCACTGTTTGATCCATGTGGGGAGGGGGGGCTGCATCGTAAGACCCGAGATGGTTATTATCAGTGTGACGGTGAATCTATTAAATATTGATTGACAGTTTGGTTTCTTGGAAGTTTTCAATTTTCAAAACATAAGAATGACTTTGATTGCGTTATTTATTTATTTTTTCATTCATCTTTATTCAACATCCCATTTGAACGTGTCTCCGCTACATCTCTCTTTTTGATCTATTTTCTGACTTCTAATTATAACCTCCCAATTTATTTCCCCAATGCTGGGGCTCCGGGCAGCCTCTCCTCTTTCCGAGTCGAGATGTGAAAAGGCATCTTATTGGATGACACGGCGGGATTGGTGGAGTCAGGTGATGCAGCCGCAGCCACTACTCTATTCTCCCTGCTCGTGTCGACAGAATCACTGGTCTCCCAACCCGGATGCTGTGTCGCCAACACTGTGGACATTTAAAGCCCTGGGCTCGGCTTCTGAGCGGGCGGAAATATCCCCGGTGGTACCCTTGAGGCGGAGCCGCTCTTGCCCCAGCATCCCCCGCGGTCTCTTGCCCCCTTTACCCCCAGGCGATCCGCGTCCTCTCCTGCAGGGGCAGAGGATGCGCAAGGGGAGGTGGGAGGATCGCCACACGCAAATCGTGACTACTTGCACGCCGCGCGGCCGTAGTGAAAGGTTTTGAGGAGAGAGGCGAGGCGGTGAGGTGAGGTGGGGGGAATCAGAGCAGAGCATCCCTGCAGCGAGAGATGGCGGAGTGCGGGCGGAAGGCGCTGTCTCTCTTGGAAGCGGCCCGCTCCCGCTACGAGAGTCTGCAGATCTCCGACGACGTGTTCGGCGAGTCCGGCGACGACAGCAGCGACAATCCCTTCTACAGCACCTCCGGAGACTCCGACTCCGACAACTACATAGCCGAGGTCGGCGAGGAGGAGCAGCAGCAGGAGCAGCAGCAGCCGAGGCAGCAGCAGCAGCAGCAGCAGCAGCAGCACCATCACCACCACCACCACAACCCAAAACGGGCCGATAAGGAGTCGAGCGGGCACAACTGGGGTGCAGGTGGCGGCACCGGAGTGGGTCCGCCGGGCTCCCTGTCCCGCAGCCAGGCTGAGGAGGAGGGCTGGACGGAGACCTTGCAAGATGTCACCGTTCCGCCGTACAAAGAGACATACGGTGAGACGCGTCACGGTGAATAAGGTCACCGGCGCCACGGGGTGTCAGGGGCTGCTGGTAGTAGTAGTACGCATGGGGGAACACGATCCAGGGCCACTACAGGCCTGCTTTGCACTCCTAAAATGTGTTGTGTCCGTAATTTAGTGATAGAGTAATAGAGCCGCGTTTCATAATCATTCTCCCTGAATGATTATTTCATCCTCTGCTGCGACGGAGGCACCGCAAGAAAATTTCTGGGCAAAGAAATTTCTGGGGTAAAGCGGAGGCTTGTTTCGTGTCCGTCCGCGCTTGAGAGAAGTGAAGAGAAGAGAACAGAGGAGGCATGACACTGCATCCTCAATGCCTGCCTGAAGTCTGTGGCATTGGCCCAGTTTTTTTCCCTTTGCATTTCTTGGTATTGTGTTACAGTGTTTGTGTGTGTTTCATTTGTCATGATGTTGCAGGGACACACGGCAGCAACATGTGTTATGTAAATCCTTGATATCATGCACCTTTGTGCACGCGTCCACCCTTGTCCAAACAGGAGCGTAGGGAAAACGGGTGTGAGTGTGTGTGTGTGTGTGTGTGTGTGTGTGTGTGTGTGTGTGTGTGTGTGTGTGTGTATTGCACATGTCCTCTTCTTGAACGCGCATGCAAGAATCGTGACAGTTTTATGGCACCGCACACCCACATCGCTCGGCGTGTCCGTCTAGCCGTCTATTGCCGCCATCTGTCCTTGTGACGAATGGCCCAGCAGCAAGACCTCACGCAGAGCTCTCAGGTTCTCCACAAAGCACAGTGTGCAGTGCCCATGACAGGGTTTTTTTTTTTTTGTTCTCCTTTTGGTGCAAACATCTCCTCCATGAGGCAGGTCACATTTCTCGTCCACCTCGCTGCAAAAAAAAAAACTTTGAGTGTTTTTATCAAGGAGCATAATTGCATATCAAACTCGGTATAACATCTTCATGAACTGAGTTGTTCGAGTGTCATTGTTCAAAGTTAAAGGAAACCCCTAGAAAAACGATCAACTTATTTTCAATTGTTCAACCGAGGTTTGTTTCGCAAACTGGCACTGAAATTTCAGGAGAGAATCCAAGAGGACTGACAAGCAAGTTCTACATTTGTTGTGTTGAACGGTGAGGTGGCCAAATTAAAGGTGTTTCTATTTATAAAGGTGTTTCTCAGCAGGAAAGAGCCGCTTGCAGGAAACAAAACGAAAAAAAAAAAAAAAAACAGCTCTGTTTACTTCTGTCCATCCGGCAGATTTGATCTCCCCTAAATTTTCGGCAGACATTAGTAATCCTGCTTTGCGAGATGGCACAGATATGCTATATTAGGGTGGAGCGTCCACTCATCCCAAATAATCCGACGCTGGAACGGCCGAGCTAAGCCGTGCAAATTGGAGGTTGTGTGGTTTGAGACGGGCGACCGGATGCTCTGCGCTGCCAGGCGCATCCTGCTCTGTCCTGCTCTATTTGATTGTCTCCGCCGTGGCAGCAGGTATAAATGTATATGGCTTTGTGTATGGACTGAAGGTGGTTTGAGGAGGTAGTTATTAGCTGTTTGCACAAGCACAGGTGGTGTGGGTGCGGTCCTGCCCCTGGGGTTGAAACCATAAAACCATCTGGACGAATGCAAAACTCTCATTGGCTGAAAACACAGACCACAAGTGGCTTGCAAATGGCTGGATTTAATCAGCGTAAAGGTGCACAGTGGCTGCCTCCTGAGCCCCATGTATTGTGTTAAATGAATTTTCTATCAATATTATCTGCTTCTAGTCTCAATATGAACTTCCCATATACGGGAATAAAGTCCATCCCTCTCTTATTTTGCTGCTATTGTTTTTTTAAGTGGGCGCTACCACACACAGTACTGGGAACTGGGCTCTTTGTGACGTCACAAGGGGCAATGTCACCACAGTGATACCTTTGTCTGGTGTGTTGGTTCTGCACTCTGAGACCGCCCATGATTTTGTTCCCTCACAAACATACGGAATGTACGGAATGTCCAACAAAGCAGTTTTAGCAACAGAAACCAGGTGGAGGGCTGCGAACAGAGGGCTAAATATGCTGTTTTCTGTATTTGTTGGATTTTTTTTTTTCTATTGAGCAAGGCTCCATAGGGGTTTGGGATGGAAAGTGTAGATCTGGAAATGGATGATATGTGACCTTTCAAGTTAGATTTCCTTTTGTGCCTGACCTGCCCTTTGGATGATCTCATAGTTATTATATTTTCATCATGCACTCTCAGAAGTCCTGTGTCCGCCCCTGCCCACCTGGCTCTCAGTCTTACTGTCCCCGAGTGACAGTGCTGACACAGTGTCCATGGGACAGCTCCGCTCTTCAGACATCGCGCCCCATACATAAATCATCGTCTGTCCTCATTTAGCATCTCGCTCAGCCTTCCCAGAGTTTCAGAGTTGAAACTTAGCAACTTGCAGAAGTTAGGAGCCAGTTTTCAACACGTGGTTCAGGCTTCAGGCCGGGGTCATAGGTGACGTATTGCGTTCATCTCGGCATTAGAGTCTGAGTGTCGGGGCCTCAGCATCACGCCGCGGATCATGAGGCGCACGTCCACATCTCAGATTATATAACAACCTCAGTGTGTTGCTGAAAGGGAATTAAAAAGCTATGTATTTGTTCACTTTGCTGAGTGCGTCTGATAGAGCGTCGCTGCCCCTCACACATCTGCTGTCAGCTTTGCCCTCACGTTGGACATACGAATCGCGGAGGGTTTTGTCTAAACTGCAGTTGCATAATGGTCTTATTGAAGCATTCATACTTGAGAGGCCCACAGACTCTTTTCACACAGGATATTTTCTGAAAACACTTAATCATGACACATAAAGAGAGAATGAATGGTGGATCTTTATATTTAGTTTACCAACTTGTGCTTTACACTGATTTTACTGAAATTAAAAAACAAAGAAGGCGGAGAGACAATCAAACATTACCGCATAGAAGCCCAAAAAAGACTGCACTTTTCAATATAGAATTAAATCAAGCTCAGTCCTGAAGACTGAGTATTTGGGAAATAGCTCAACACTCCGGTACCTCATGCTTTTTTTTTTTTTCTAATGTAATTCTCTGCAGGACACTGAATGTGTTTCAGCTGCGCGGAGGGTTTTAACCCAGCCAGCTACACGATAATCTCTCATTTCCAAATCCGTTGCTATAAAAGCTGCAGCTGGCAGATGTTTCTTTGCCATGAAGAAGAAATAAAAATCAAGAATTATAAGGGATCAGTCCATATCTGCACTGCAGTCGAGTGATAAATATTGTGTGTTATGAAAGAATGACCCTGAAATCATCTCTCTTCTGTGAATGGGACTGAAGTTCAGCTGGCATGGCAACTATAAAGAATTTCACAGTTACTGAAGGACACACATGCAGTTCCATTATTCAAAATATGACGAGTTCATCTGCAGGTCATGTTTTTGGCTTCATTCCCGGATGTGCTGAGGTGAGTCATTTTGCCTCACTGGAATTTCAGTGTCTGATTATTATAATTATTTATTTTATTTTTATTTGCTTAAACCGAGCTGGCCCTGTGCAAAGTCACGCCGTATTTTCAGCTTTCACGTCTAATGGAATGCAAATGAGTGCATTTCAAGCTGTATGATGGTTTCTCTGGCTGTCTTGGCTACTGTAGCTCAGCTTCCATCATATTATCTCCTCTTGGCACAAAATCCAAAGTTGACCCCCCCGCCCCCACCACCACCACTTCTCCGTTGAAGCCAATTGCTTAAGACGTTTCAAAAGGGGGGCCAGGGGATCAGACTGAAAGGCTTGTTTTACGTCGTACAGAGATAATAAGATTGCGCCGTTCCATTGAGCCCGAGGTCGTTCTGCTCAATGTTCACGTCCCCCCTCCCCCTTTTTAAGAAAAACTATAATTTACTGGCACAAGCACGACGAGGAAATGCTGCTCTGAGATCCAACTGCAGGAAGCAACAACAGTACCAAGAGAAAAGGGAGGTAGATGGCATTTTCCTCCAACACAGCAGAAAGCACAACACGTGGAATACAATAAAGCATAATTGAATACAATAGAATTGTGCTTTATTACTACCCAAGGGGGGAATTCTAGTCACAATAGGTTGCAGCGGTGGCCGCAGGTGCTTTGGACTGAAACTTTGGACTGAAAGTCATGTGGACCATGCAGACCATGCAACAAAGTTTCAGTTGTGAGTGCAATGTTGAAACGTGTGTTTTGTGTACTTTTCTTGTATCACGATGTGACAATTTATGCCACTTTCCTCCTGTCGTTCCAGCACACAAGAATCATCCAAATTCTTTTGTTTGACACCTTAGAAACCAACCAAATACTGTTTTGTTTTTGTTGTTCTTGAATCAAACACACCTCTATAATCCATGTGTATTAACGGATCCTATCTAGTTCAGAAAGGATCCGTCGATGTTGGCGGATGTGGGGAGATATGCAGCCAGGTCGGTCTGGACGTTGCCGAGCTGTTAGTCATGTCAGGAGGTTTTTTTTTGCAGCGTAGCAGAACCGTCGGCCAGCTGGAGGACTTTGAGTCTTTGACGTCATCTTGTGCAACCACTGTTGAGGCAGAGGGTTTGTGCTGTGTTGCTGGATAACTTTGCATCGTGATAAGGTCTTTTTGACGGTCCTCAGTTTAAGTTCCTCTAATAAGAAAAAATCAATAAATCGGAACGGATGTGAATCTAGTGGTTCGGCTTGAGGTTTAAGTGACGCCGTCTGGGCCTCAAAGGGCAAGCAGGTTGTCAGGAAAACCACAGGTGGTTGCCAAGTCAGTTGGTCTGTCGACCCCATCTATTGTCAGCTAAAGCTGACAGCAGGACATCCTTTCATCCGCCGCTCGGATCAGGACCCAGATACGAGTCAAGTGCGGAAACGGCGAGACCTTTTGACGAGCTTGTGAAATGCGGAAAGGCCGTGACGGGAACGACATTGAGCGCCGCCTGAGGTTGGCGAGATCACGCCGGAGAGCGGCTACGTGTGACTCCCGGGAAAGATGGAAGTGACGATGACGTGAATCATGCATGCGTGTTTTCTGCGAGCCGTCTCGGACGGACCCTTCCCCTCCGATCGTTCTGTTCCTCTGCGACCACGTCGGAGTTTATGTAACCAGGAGAACTGTTAAAATTCTTCCTGCAGAGCCGTGCCAGCGACAGCTTTCAAAAGAATTCATCTTGTTTTTGCAGAGTGAAAAGAAGAGCAGCAGAGCTTTCTTTGGCCAAAGTGAATCTATTTGAAACGTCAGTGTTTGAAAATTAGAATTAAAGGTCCAGTGTGTCATATTTACGATTCTTATATTGGTAAAAAAAAAAATAATAATAATAATAATAATATACTGCCCACAAATATATAGTATATGTTTTGTAATGACTGAGTCTTGATTCTTCAAATACACCAACGAAGGAGAAGACGGATGTGGAATCCAGATTTGGCTGTGCAGGCCACCGTAGCTCACTGGCAAGCTCAGGAGGGGGGTGGAGAGTGAAAGACGCTTAACCTTTAAGTTACCATTAGAGCTGCGAGGAAGCCCAGTTGGGACTTTTGTCTTCCTGTCTGTGCCATCCAATGTAATTTCTCAACCTTTTTTTTTATTATCACTTCCTGTCCTGATTCAGGCCCGGCTCAGAAAATGCCTGCCAGCGCCACCGCCTTGGACTTCTTCCAGCTCTTTGTGCCGGACAATTGCATCCAGAACATGGTCGTCCAGACCAACATGTACGCCAAGAAGTTCCAGGAGCGCTTCGGCTCGGACGAGGGCTGGCGCCCCGTGACGGCGCAGGAGATGAAGGCCTTCCTGGGCTTCGTCATCTCCACCAGCGTTCACCGCTGCGAGTCGGTGCTCAGCATCTGGAGCTCGGGCTTCTTCAGCAACCGAAGCATCGCCCTGAAGATGAGCCAGTCGCGCTTCGAGAAGATCCTCAAGTACTTCCACATTGTGGCTTTCCGGCCGTCACAGGGCAGCAACCAGGGCCTGTACAAGATCCAGCCGTTCCTGGACTCGCTGCAGCAGTCGTTTGGCTGCACCTTCAGACCCTCACAAACTCAGGTGGGTGGCCCTCAACTCCAGACCCTGGAAAACATTTTTCTTCTTCTTCTTCTTCTTCTTCTTCTTCTTCTTCTTCTTCTTCTTCTTCTTCTTTGAAAAACAACACCGTCAGTGAAATTTACTTGTGAAAAGCTGTAAAATGTTCTCCGCCACCGCCAGCGGATTCGTCAAAAATTAACGCACATACACAACATGTTGCTGGCGATTTTTATGAAAGTAAAAAAAAAATGATAACCCAGGAAAACCAGTTGTCTTAGGCAGCTCAAATCAAAATGTTACCTGCCTTCATTTACTAATACCCAAAGAAAGCCATGCTAGCTGTGAGTCTCGGTAGCTCTCAGAGGTAGACAGCTGATAGATGTTTGACCGAGTTTTTTATTCGGGTAAAATAAAATCTAGCTCGACGAAAATTTCCGTATACCATTTTTGTAGGTCACTAGCACGTAGTGTTCACTGCTCACGCACGAGAGTAGATTCGCTGTTGTAAATGTGGACTACAACAGTAAAACCGCCGGTAATACGTTTTGTATGTTTGTGAATTTCTGCAAATCCGCTGACGGTGGTAAAGCACATTTGCAGCTGTTTGGTGAGCTAATGCATTAAATTGAGGACCAGCACGTACATGACACCGGTGTTGTACCGCACTCCAGTTCCTCTTCGCCCTCATTTTCCTCGCATGTCTCTGTCGCTTCCGCCATGACTGTGTCCCTCTCACTCTTTCCACATGGTTTGCGAACTCAACCAAAAGCAGTTACTTGGAGACAGGCAATCAACCTGATTAACCAAATTTCTTTACATCCAGCGCATGGATGAACGCACTATTTATCGCAGTGTTTATAATATGTTTACCGCACATGTTGATATCGTGATATCGATAAATTTACGATATATTGTGCAGCCCTAGTATGGAGGTGCAAGGAGGACAAAATGAATAGAATTCAAAGAAGCTCTCAATTGATTGGTGCCCTGACCTTTGATTGATTGATTGATTGATTGATTGATTTAGTTTCAACACAACAATCATTACCACATAGCATTGCAATAGATGTTACTATCAGTGCTGGGGAGTGTGCGGTTAGTCACGTCTTGCCAGCAGCTTTCCTCCTTCACTTCCTGGTCCCACTGGAATCCAGAGTCTTGTTGATCTGCTGCACTTTTGCTAGACGACCCTATTAGATTCTGTCTCTACCTCCTGTTGGACCTGGAAAAACTGGCCAATTGGCTTTTAAATGTGTGTGTGTGTGTGTGTGTGTGTGTGTGTGTGTGTGTGTGTGTGTGTGTGTGTGTGTGTGCGTGTGTGTGTGTGTCTCGGCATGCTCGTCATCTCGTCATTAGCCACAGGACACGTGTGTATCTAGGCCACTTTGTTGCATCTGTTAGTTTCCTGAGCCACAGGGCAAAGCTGGGCCCTAAAATACAGAGAAATGTGCAGACTGTCCCTTTAAATGGCTGAGCCACAAGGGAAAGGAAGATTGAGTGTTTGAGTTTAGACTTTTTTGTTTAGAATTTTTTTTGTGCGTTATTTCATTTCATTTGACATAAATACAAGATTTCGTTTTTTTTTTTTGTTGTGAAAGGAAAATGTATGTAAACACATACATTTCACTTTCTGGTCTGTCCTCAAAGAAATAAAGCTGAAAACCCCAAACATTTGCCTAGGAAAATCTCTTGTAATGATCTTTGTGCTTTATGTCATCTTTAGTCAGTAAAATGTGTCCATGGATTGATTCTCGAAAACATCCTCATGTCCAGTTATGGATGAGTAAAGTGGCAGCTGAAGGTACCTGCTTCCGGACGAGAACCAGCTGTGGTTCGGATGGAAAGCTTGGAGAGTTTCTCGGCCCTCTCAGTCTTCTCTCATTTGACTAGGAAATGATTCTCAGCTTTAGTCAAATCATGACGATGAAGGAGGGGGAGGAGGAGGAGGAGGGAATCACCACCAGAGGTTTACAATGCAAATATTTTCCCTTTGGTTGAAAGGATCAGTGGGAAATCCTTGCCCAGATTGTGTTTGATGTCCCAAAAAAGATGTTGAACATTTTGATGAGCTCCACCATTCGGCTGTTTGTCTTATTTGCTTGCATGAGTCTTTGAAGACCAACCATCCACCATCAGAAAAGACTTTTCTATTCTCGTGTGTTTAGTTTGGTTGATGAAGATCATGTCAAACTGCTAAACTGTGTGTTTCTGCACTTCAGTCTATGTTTTCAATGAGTTTGCACGAGAAATTGCAAATACCAGCGGCACTGGAACAACTTGGTTCCCTTTTAGTACAAACCAGGAAATTATTTTTGCACTTGTTTTTGGGTCTTTTTTTTTCCCATTTCATGTATTATTCATGGTGCCTTTTCTAAAGTTAGACCAGCAAACTGAGGTCACACAGTGTTGCGTTGGCTTCTCCTCTACTTTGGCCTGTCAAAGAGGGAGAAATCCTGAAAGTGAAACACAAAGCAGGAAACAGTAGAAGAGAGAAGATTTTAGTCAATCAGCCGCACAGTTTCTCTGACAACACACGCAAGACGTGACTTTCTGATTGGCTGCTTCTCTCGCCGCGACCCTCGGCTGTGATGTCACACCAGACAAAGCCTCACTCCACAGGCTCACGCCAAAAAGCTTCCTTTCTTCCACTCCCAGCTGGTTAATCTTCAACAACACATCTTGTACTTGCGAGGCGGTTATGTAAAAACAACAATTTGAAGAAAAAAAAAAAAAAAAAAAAAAACTAAACAAAACTCCACAATCTTCACATTTGTGCAAACTTTTGCTCGCTTGCTTTCCAGGTTCTTCACGAGCCTCTGATCGACGAGGACCCCGTGTTCATCACCACCTGCACGGAACGAGAGCTGAGGAAGAGGAAGAAGAGGAAGTTCAGCCTCTGGGTTCGACAGTGCACCTCCACCGGATTCATCTGTCAGGTGGCGGCGCACAAACTGCTCGGCTTCACATGCAAAAAAAAAAACAAAAAAACAACACAACAGGCGGTGGGGGTCAAAAAGCCCTGCCGATGAAAAGTGTTACACATTTTCCACCGTCGAGCGCTGAAACCGCGTAGGATTTCTGGATCAGATGCGCGTCTCGAACAGCCTTCACCTCGCTCCGACTCCCCCCCCCCCCCCCTTCCCCCAACTCCCCTCCCACTCCTGCTCGCTTACATAACGGCGTCGCTTCAACTGGCATCCGCCGACTGTGGGAGGGCCGGCGGACCTGTTCGACTCGGCCGGCTGCGCTGACAGACTGACACAAACGAGCCTAAAAAAAAACACCGACTGCAAGATGCTGCGGTTTTAATTTTGAATTGCCGTATTCAAAAGCATTGATTCGGGCCGGGGGAGGGTCCTGCAGGTCCTCGCCACAAAAGAAGCAGTCTGTCATTGTCACATCAATTACATCTTCGAGTCCAAGTAACAACAGAACTGACAGGCAGACTGAGAATGTAGTTTTTAATGGAGCTGGACTATTGACTAGAAATCTACTTCCTGTTTGTGGTCTTTCTGCTAAGCTGCTAATCGGTGCCAAGTACTAAGCAAATCTTATTATCTCAAGAACTTAATACATAATACTGAGGAACTGTTTCACCGCGGCCGCCCACACACGCCGCGCTTGCACGTGCACGCACGCGAGCACACACCCGCCCACAAGTGTTTTTCATGCGCGTTAACATGTCTCGTGTCGCAGGGAGATTGTCAATGTTTCCTTTTTTAGGTGCCAGCACGGCATACAGTTCATTTGTTTAGGCCGAGCGATCGGGGGACTCTCGAGGGGTTTTGTCGCGTTATTACATCTGTGCGAAGGGGGAGCCAGGAAAAGAGGTGCTCAATGAGCTCTCGCGTCAGGCAAAGTTTGGATAAAAACACAGCAAACTTGCCGTGATATTATAGTCATGGGGCAGGACAGAATTTAAAAAAAAAATTGATGTTGTTAAAATTGCTGAGTAGTTGCCCGGAATTGGACGGCTGAAGATGGCAAAGCGTTGGGAGAAAAAAGAAGAAGAAGAAGAAAATAGCCAGAGAAAAAAGACACAATGGGTGACAGAACATTTATCACAGTGTCAAGTGGAGCTTTTTTTGCACAAAACGAGTCGCACTTAAGACGCATCACAGCGCCCCCGCCCCCATCATTTCAAGCCATATCCCATTAGGCCGCAAACTTAACAAATACGCGTTATCACTCATAGCGACGGTGGCGATTTGCCAGTCACTCGCTCTTTACTCGCCCGCTTGCACATGGATGTGTGTCTGCACTGACATCTTCTCCCTCTAAATGAATTGTGTCTAGGGAGGGAGGTTGTGGGGGGGGGCAGAATGAGTTAATGGAGTGAATCAATGAGATTCCATTAGCCGGCGGACCACACACACACACACACACACACAGACGAGGACTGACCACTTAGTGTAATAGCTGCAGGCCTGGTGCAGCCGCAAGCTAATCAAGCTAATGCTGCTCAGCCCATGGACAAAACAAGAGAAATGTAAGGGAAAGTCGGAGAGCGAAGCCTCGTACATTCTGACATCTGATTATGGATTCATTTTATTCCCTCTTTGGACGACGAGTTTCTGCTTCGTTGTGTCTTTTTTCATTTCTCTGTCTGTCTTCAAGGACGTCATGTTGCAGCGCGTTCATCTGAGACACATAGTTTAGCGCCTCACGGAAGACTTTTATGACAGTCTGTCATAAAAGTCTTCGTATAATTTTTGTTGCCTAAATTGAGCATGTTTTAATTTCCTTGACTGAGCATTTTTAAATTCTTTGTTTTTTTTTAGAAGAAAAAAAAAAACATTTTCATCTCTCTACTTCATTCTTTTCACTTTTTTCACACTCTTTTTGAACATTTTATTCCATCCGCAAAGATCGGCAGTCAGGCAGGAGAACTATGATACCACAGTGGCAACACAAAGTCTTCCACAAGCCCCTTAAGACGCCTCAAACGTCCTTGAAAACCCCACGTGAATTAGTGTATTACTGCAGGTCTAAGGGGGAATTTGGATTTGAACGAAATTTTAGCACCACATGGGTATAAAAGCTGAGCTCCAGGGTAGCCCCCTACCTTGAAAAATAGCTAAAGACTTTGCCATCACAGGAGAGCTGGAGGATGCTGAAAGTCTGGACTTTGCTGCTAAATAGATAGATAGATAGATAGATAGATAGATAGATAGATAGATTTTTGCCTGCAGTGTGTCACACGCGTGCATCTGTGTCCCTCCGAGCAGATCTCGGTGCACCTGAAGGAGGGTCAGGGTGCCGACGGTCTGGCCGCCCTGAAGAACAAACCGCAGCTCCACAGCCTGGTGGCCAAGCAGCTGTGCCAGAACATCTCCGGCAAGAACACCATCATCTTCACGGGGCCGTCCATCACCAGCCTCAGCCTCTTCTCCGAGTTCAGCAAACAGGGTAGGCTGGGGAGAAAAATAACGCTGCTGCCAAAAAAAAAAAAAAAGCAAGTCTTTTTTTTTTTTTTTTTGTACTTCCACAGCCTCCCCGTCCATCTTCTCCCGTCCTCATTTTCCTCTTTGATGCAGAGATTGGGATCTCTTCTTATAATCTCTTCTTCCAATTTTTACATTTTTCAAATTTTTTTTTTTCCTTATCACAGCACCGTGGGCTAAAATGAGAAAAAAGAAGATTGTGTGCGTGTGCGTGTGTGTGTGTGTGTGTGTGTGTGTGTGTGTGTGTGTGTGTGTGTGCGCGTGTGTGCGCATGTGTGTGCGCCACACTGACAGGATGGGGCTGCACAGAAGTTTTAGAGAGGCTCCAGCAGGGAGCGCTCAGCTCAGAATGTCAATAGCTGAAGTGGACACTTAAGTGAAGCACCATTTGACATCTAACAAGCTGAAATTCAAACTGATTTTTAAGAGCTCATGGTGAATTTGTTTTTTTTTGTTTTGTTTTTTTGAAATTCACATTTCATTGTCAAAGCTTAATGGTGACACAGGCTGCTGTTACGAACTAAACACACTGCTTTCAATGCTTCAGTGATAAGATGTTGAATTCCTGTCCTACATTGACGTGACCGAGATTCTTAAAGAAGACTTCAACTTCGACTTGAGCTATTGTTTTGGTAGAGTGCTTGTCTCTGCTTCTTGCATGTGTGATAATCAGCTAATTGTCTTCGCTGATTGTCATCAGCTCATGTTGAAAGGAAGAGACTTTCCTTATCATTACGAACTGAGGAGTGGCTCCTAAAACTTTGCAGGCGGAGCGGCTGTCGGGTCATTAGAGAAGCAAAAACTGTTTTGAAGACTTTCAATCAGTCTTTTTGTCTTCGCTAATTGGGCGACAAGCGATTCAGCCCGAAAACGAAAAAAAAACGAGGGGGAAAAAAAACACAGTTTAGAGTTTTGTGAAGGCATTGTCTGACATCTGGTTTATCATTCCAGATTATTTAACACAGTTAATTACCCTGCTACACACACACACACACACACACACACACACACACACACACACACACACACACACGGCCAAGATGGAGTGGAAAACGTTTTACGGAGTCGAAACTTTAAATCAGCTGCATTCAGCCACTTGATTGTTCCAGTGCAGCTCAAAGAGAGGAAGTGGATGAAAATAGAGAGAGAAAAGGATGAAACCGAAGTTAGAGGAGAAAATAAGATAGATACTGCTGAGTTTCATAAGCGTCTTATAACTGTTATTGTTTCTCATGGTGTGCAAGATGCCAGAAAGGGATTTTTTTTTCATGTGGTCAACCACAATAAAATATATAAAAAGTGATTTTCTTTTAAATTTAGATTTAGAAATGCCAATAAACTGCTAAAAAAAAAAAAAAGATTGCATCAAACAAACCATTATTTTTGTTTATTATTGTTTTTTTTCTGTTCAAACAAATCAACTTTTTTCCACCTTAGTTTGACGCTTGTCGTGTCCTTGCCCCCCTCTCACCAGACATCTACTGCTGCGGCCTGCTGAGCACCAGGAAGAGCGACTGCACGGGCCTGCCCCAGAGCATGCTGGTCTGCGGCTCCACGCCGGCGCAGCGCGGCCAGTGGCGGGTGATGATGAAGGGCAGCCTGTCGCTGATCAGCTGGTACAACAAGGGCCACTTCCGCTTCCTCACCAACAGCTACTCGCCGACAAAACAAGGTGAGCCTCGCTCAGGATGCGGCCAAAGCCACGATTTTTAAAGATTTGTCCACCCGAAAGCTCAAAATTCAGGCTCAGCTTTCACACTACACTGAAATCGCCATCCCATCAATGCAAATATCGGAAGGAAAAGGAACTTTTGAATATTTAAGACATTTTTTTTCTCCAGCGCTTCATTATTACGTGTTCGGGGAAAATCAATGAGTTGGTAATCCATGACAATCCATGAGCAGGAGGCTGCGGGATCATGAAATCCCCCTCCTGCTACAGAATAATCCACACTTGATGAAATCATTTTGTCAGGTTTTAAATTTAGATTTGCCAGAGAGAGAAACAAAAACATAAACGAAGGCTCAGATCAGTTAAGAAAAACATTAGTGGGGTTAGTTCAGTGGTTCTCAAACTTTCTCTGTCACGCCCCACCTTGGAGGAAGAAAAAATTTCAATCCCTCCCCCCCCAAATTTGGGGCTAGAAGCCCCAAATTTGAAGTGGCTGTGTCTTGAGGGATCCCGATGAACCTGCAAGTGGTCCCATGTCTCGAGGACAAACTTGACTTTTGACCCCATAGACTTGCATGGCATTAGGGTTAGCAATAAGGCTGGAATTAGGGTTAGGGTTAGGGTTACTGCTGGAATTAGGGTTAGGGTTTCGGGGTTCCTCATGGGCTAGAAGCCCCAAATTTGACGTGGCTGTGTCTTGAGGGATCCCGATGAACCTGCAAGTGGTCCCATGTCTCTAGGACAAAGTTGACTTTTGACCCCATTGACTTGCATGGCATTAGGGTTAGCGATAAGGCTGGAATTAGGGTTAGGGTTAGGGTTAGGGTTTCGGGGTTCCTCATGGGCTAGAAGCCCCAAATTTGACGTGGCTGTGTCTTGAGGGATCCCGATGAACCTGCAAGTAGTCCCATGTCTCTAGGACAAAGTTGACTTTTGACCCCATAGACTTGCATGGCATTAGGGTTAGCGATAAGGCTGGAATTAGGGTTAGGGTTAGGGTTAGGGTTACTGCTGGAATTAGGGTTAGGGTTTTGGGGTTCTTCATGGGCTAGAAGCCCCAAATTTGACGTGGCTGTGTCTTGAGGGATCCCGATGAACCTGCAAGTGGTCCCATGTCTCTAGGACAAAGTTGACTTTTGACCCCATAGACTTGCATGGCATTAGGGTTAGCAATAAGGCTGGAATTAGGGTTAGGGTTAGGGTTACTGCTGGAATTAGGGTTAGGGTTTCGGGGTTCCTCATGGGCTAGAAGCCCCAAATTTGACGTGGCTGTGTCTTGAGGGATCCCGATGAACCTGCAAGTGGTCCCATGTCTCTAGGACAAAGTTGACTTTTGACCCCATTGACTTGCATGGCATTAGGGTTAGCGATAAGGCTGGAATTAGGGTTAGGGTTAGGGTTAGGGTTTCGGGGTTCCTCATGGGCTAGAAGCCCCAAATTTGACGTGGCTGTGTCTTGAGGGATCCCGATGAACCTGCAAGTGGTCCCATGTCTCTAGGACAAAGTTGACTTTTGACCCCATTGACTTGCATGGCATTAGGGTTAGCGATAAGGCTGGAATTAGGGTTGGGGTTAGGGTTAGTGTTATTGCTGGAATTAGGGTTAGGGTTTCGGGGTTCCTCATGGGCTAGAAGCCCCAAATTTGACGTGGCTGTGTCTTGAGGGATCCCGATGAACCTGCAAGTGGTCCCATGTCTCTAGGACAAAGTTGACTTTTGACCCCATAGACTTGCATGGCATTAGGGTTAGCGATAAGGCTGGAATTAGGGTTAGGGTTAGGGTTACTGCTGGAATTAGGGTTAGGGTTTCGGGGTTCCTCATGGGCTAGAAGCCCCAAATTTGACGTGGCTGTGTCTTGAGGGATCCCGATGAACCTGCAAGTGGTCCCATGTCTCTAGGACAAAGTTGACTTTTGACCCCATAGACTTGCATGGCATTAGGGTTAGCGATAAGGCTGGAATTAGGGTTAGGGTTAGGGTTAGGGTTTCGGGGTTCCTCATGGGCTAGAAGCCCCAAATTTGACGTGGCTGTGTCTTGAGGGATCCCGATGAACCTGCAAGTGGTCCCATGTCTCTAGGACAAAGTTGACTTTTGACCCCATAGACTTGCATGGCATTAGGGTTAGCAATAAGGCTGGAATTAGGGTTAGGGTTAGGGTTACTGCTGGAATTAGGGTTAGGGTTTCGGGGTTCCTCATGGGCTAGAAGCCCCAAATTTGACGTGGCTGTGTCTTGAGGGATCCCGATGAACCTGCAAGTGGCCCCATGTCTCTAGGACAAAGTTGAATTTTCACCCCATAGACTTGCATGGCATTAGGGTTAGCGATTAGGCTGGAATTAGGGTTAGGGTTAGGGTTACTGCTGGAATTAGGGTTAGGGTTTCGGGGTTCCTCATGGGCTAAAAGCCCCAAATTTGACGTGGCTGTGTCTTGAGGGATCCCGATGAACCTGCAAGTGGCCCCATGTCTCTAGGACAAAGTTGACTTTTGACCCCATAGACTTGCATGGCATTAGGGTTAGCGATAAGGCTGGAATTAGGGTTAGGGTTACTGCTGGAAGTAGGGTTAGGGTTTCGGGGTTCCTCATGGGCTAGAAGCCCCAAATTTGACGTGGCTGTGTCTTGAGGGATCCCGATGAACCTGCAAGTAGTTCCATGTCTCTCGGACAAAGTTGACTTTTGACCCCATAGACTTGCATGGCATTAGGGTTAGCGATAAGGCTGGAATTAGGGTTAGGGTTAGGGTTAGGGTTACTGCTGGAATTAGGGTTAGGGTTTTGGGTTTCCTCATGGGCTAGAAGCCCCAAATTTGACGTGGCTGTGTCTTGAGGGATCCCGATGAACCTGCAAGTGGTCCCATGTCTCTAGGACAAAGTTGACTTTTGACCCCATAGACTTGCATGGCATTAGTTTGTGGATCTGCGCTAACATTTCCTAATGCAGCCATTGTTTTTTTGAAAGCCCTGCGCAGGTTTGCTAATTGGGATTCACTGACTTTGCTCCTTGTGTCTGTTTTAAATGTGTATGTGTTTTGCGGCAGGCATGATCATCAAGAGGAAAAGCGGCGAGATCCCATGTCCCCTGGCGGTCGAGGCCTTCGCGGCTCATCTCAGCTACATCTGCAAGTACGACGACAAGTACAGCAAGTAGGTGGCGCCGAGACCATCCTGGTCAAACTCCTGTCTGTTCCCACTGTAGTGTGTTTATTACATTTTATGCTTCAAGGTTCAAAGTAGCTTCAATGTCAATTAAAAAATATACAGAACATTGAAATTACGTTTCTTAACAGCCCTTGGTGCTATGGTAAAGGTAAAAATGTATATGGTGACATATATACATATATATACACATAAATAAATGTATCATCTTACTAGGTTTATATTGCATTGTGGATAAAACAGACAACGTATTTTTACACGTTTTTAGGCTCTCCTTTGACTTTGAACTTCCAAAATTTAAAGTCCAAGTTACACGCAAAAATGCAAACAGTGCATTTTGCTACACCTGGGAAGTTTTGGGGTTATGATATAAAATCCCGCTCGTGAAACGTCCCACCGCAGCCTAAAGCTCAGCGACAAACACATCCTGGAAATAAGGAAGCAAATTCTTTGTCTGCGCGTTCAAGTTTTCCTCTTCCTACTTGAAGCCGCCACAGCTACTTCCAATTAAGTTGAACGCAACGTTTTAATTAAAGGTTTCTCCGCGCTGAGCTCCGGCTCTTCAGGGACGTCCTGGCTGGACGAGGCAGCGGACCTCTTTTTTCTCCGCGACCTCGCCGCCACAGCGTCTAATTAAAAAAAGAGCAGCCCGGCAATAGCCTCGCGTGTGTGCGTGTGCTTGTTCCTCTTACCAGGTACTTCATCTTCCACAAGCCCAACAAGACCTGGCAGCAGGTGTTCTGGCTGAGCATCAGCATCGCCATCAACAACGCGTACATCCTGTACAAGATGTCCGACGCCTACGCCGTCAAACGCTACAGCCGAGCGCAGTTCGGAGAAAGACTCGTCCGGGAGCTGCTGGATTTAGACGACTGCTCCCCCACGCAGTGAGGAGGAGGACGAGGAGGATGAGGAGGAAGAGTGGTGGCAAAAACACACACATACTAACACACACACACACACACACACACACACACACACACACACACACACACACACACACACACATGCAATCCTTGCATACACACTCTTTATTACGGTTGTACAGGCTGTGTGTCTATGTGATGATAGCGGTGCCAAGCCTCCTGTAGTTGTTTATTTTTATTTATTTATTTTCCGTGATGCTGTAATTACTCTCTCTCTCACACACACTCTGTCTCTCACACACACACTATCACATGCAAACAACTGCACACCACTCAGTAGACACTAGGGGGCCAAAGGGGGTTGTGGAGGCGGTGCTGCAAACATTTCGGCCCCTTAAAAATTAGTAATAATTGAAAAAAAAAAAAAATAAGCAACAACACTGGGTTGATGTTGAGCTCCGGCTTTTGTCAAGGCCTCCCGCGTGGCTCCTCTGTGCCTCCCGGAGGCCTCCCCGAGCAGGACGGCAACGACGATGAAGACGACGACGACGCAATGCATGAAGAATGTGGATTTGTGATGTTCTGTGCGTTCAGTGTGATGTATAAAAAAAAACAAAAAAACAACGCAAACAAAGAAACAAAAACACGATTTCAGCTCCAGACGGGCTTTTGTAAGTTTGAGTTCCCGCAAAGTGGAAGTGCCGTGTTGCGCGTGCGTGAAGTCGAGCCCGAGGCGCCCAGAACTGTCAGGTGACACGAGGCCACGGCCAGCAGCGCAAGCGGCCACGTCAAACCCACTCAGGCGCGGTTGTCTTGTTGGCTCAGACCAACTGCAAAAAAAAAAATTGTTTTTCAGTTATATTTTTTCTTTCGAGCATGTTTAATGTGTGAAAACAAGGCAAGTAAAACAGGCATGTGAGGGACTCCTGTGCAATAACAGCCGAGCTGTTTTTCAAAGTCAAAATTAGATTTTTTTTTTTTTTTTGTCTGAGAATAAATCATTTGCAGCCAACATTTTAAAGCTGATCAACACCTCATCACCACCTTTTTCATTTTGTCACACGCGTCTGTCAAACAGTGTCCTAGCAGGCGGACCTTGCTGCTTGCCGTAGTCCGGGAAGTCACTCTTGAACTCAAAAGAGAGCAACTGTTGCTGCACGTTTTGCATATTGATTTTCATTTGTAAGTCAACCAAGCCTGAGTGGAGAGTTGATTGACGGCCACGCTGCTGATGCTGCTGCTGCTGCTGCTTGTCGCTGCCAGTCCACGGCCCTCCCTGCTTTGCTTTGTCAGGCTGTGTGTAAAAAAAAAAAAAAAAAGAAAACTGCGTCGCTGATGTCAAGTGAGAGTTTTTTTGCGCGTGTTGAAGCCTCGGTCAGCATGGTTTGATGTGTGAACACTGCGTCCCTGCACCCGGTCCCGCCGCCTGGTGGCAGGCATTTGGAAAGACTTGTGCACTTTTCTTCTCTTTTTTCTTTTCTTTTCTTTTCTTTTCTTTTCTTTTCAACCGCCTACTATCGGGCACTTCACTCACTTTCTTTAGATCATTCTAATAGCTCTATTCCCATTGATAGTTCTAAAATATCCAAATAATTTAGACAAAGTGTAAAAAGATGAGTTGTGTACATAGAGATGGAGAGAGAGAGAGAGAGAGATTAACTAGATGGATTTTATGGGGATAAAGCTCCTGAACGACCAAATCGGAAAAACATTTCCGCAGTAGGATTAGAGTAAGATGTTACGATGTTGTCTGTGTCTACATTGTTTACAAAATAATCATTCCGCCTCTGACACTCAAGATTGTGACTTTTATTTTGTAACCACTCCCCCCCCCCCACCCCTAACTAATCTCATCGTTGTGAAATGTTGCCTGTGAGACTGTTTACGTGGCATCGCTTTGATCAAACCTCGTGGTCGGAGGAGACACCGCTGAGGAAGAGATTGTTTTGAGAGCCCCGGTAGCCGTCAGTGTGCATGTCCTGTGCACGCGCGCGCGTGTGTTTGTCGGTGATTAAAGGAAAAGTCTGCTGTTCTTCAAAACAAAACAAAACAAAAAAGCTTCATACATAGCGTAACTTAATCGTCTCTGTTTATGCACACACTCAAGCACTCCCATGCACTCTTCTGTGTGCTGACATTCTTCCTCAGTCCACTAGAGGTCAGGAAAAATCAGATTTCAGACGATAGAAGTGGCTCCATCGTCAGTAGAATGATGTGACGCTGAACCTGCTGTTGTTTACTGCCTGGTTACATGATGTTATGAACCCCCCACGTGTGGGTTGTTTGGTTCGGTTGCTCGTCCTATTTTTATGGCCACCGTTGCACTTGGCTTGTTGCAAACTGTCAGCCGCAGCTTCATCGCGTCTTCTTTGCATCGCCCTCAAAGCCAAGTGGAGAATGGCTTTGTGCTGTAGCTCACTCAGAGGACGGAAAGAAAATATTAAAATATAAGCCAGGCTCGCTCGATTGTGTTTCATTTTGTCTTCAGTTTTCACTGGTTTGTGTCTTTCTTTTGTTCAGACAAGGGTGCAGTTTGTCCTACCTTGAGGTCAAGGTCAAGGTAGGATAAACAGAACCTGTGTCTGAACAAAAGAAAGACGCAAGCCTATTAGCCAGGCTGTTAAATTGTTACTAAATTGGAATATTGTAATTAACAGAGAGGAAATAGGGCCACTTTGGAGCAATCCATTATGTCGTCATGACAGTAATTTGATATATTTTGGCCCAAATTCTTTTTTAGACAAATCACAGTGTTACGAACTGCCTCAAAAAGCTCCCGAACGACCGCAGGGTTGCAGACGCAGAAAGCTGGCTTGCACAAGCCCAACACTGCCGCAGTATTTCCCCTTCATCTCCAGCGTCTTGAAGTCCATGCTGTCCCAGAGCGCAGACGGCCCCGAGGACAATTTATGACTGCCAATTTAATAACGTCCAACCCCTGAGAGATGCGCGAGAGAATGTATGTGTTTTCCATCCAGTCCGTCTCTCCGCCTGCCTTCCAGATGACAGATTTACACTTTCATCTCAAACAATTTGTCCCCGGAAGGAGCCAAACGCTGAAATGTTAATCTCTGTCAAGCGAAAAAACGATGATGTCCGAGCGTCGCCTCGGCCCGAAGAGGCTTTGCGGGGACTCTGCTGCCGCTGCCGCGACCGAGGCTCAGTGTCGCGCATGATAACGTCGTCGTTGCGGTGATTTGATGTGATTGGCCGCTGGGAACGAACGACGACCTCAGGGCTGCACCGCTGACACTTCACACACACACACACACAAACACACCCACACACTGAAACATCTGCTTAAATGGACTTCTACTATCAGGTGCTAACAAAATACTGTACAAGTAGGACAATAGTGGGAGCAGACTTGCTGCAGAGCTACCATGCAGGCTTATTCCCGTCGAGTTGTGCCAGTTAACAAACACGCGGAGGTCGTTAGACATATTCAGCACCGAGCACCAACTAACTAATACTGTGCAAGCTTGTATCGATGTCTCACTCGGTTGTGTGCACGAGCGCTCGCAGGATGTCCAGCACTCGGGGCTGATAAAGCGTTACTAATTTCCACATGCAGATCAGAGCAATGTGTGTGTACGTGCATGTGACGTTAGCGCTGGGTGAAAATGACCAAAAAAAAAAAAAGAAGAAAAAGAAATCTGTGTCGTGTTAAGTAGCAGGTGCTTGTTGGACCAAATAACCTTCTGAAATGTTAGTGTGCGCCGACGAGTTGTACAAGATTGTCTGTTGTGGGCTGTAAGTGTATCTTCATTAAAGACCACCCATGCGCGCGTGCGTGTGTGCGCGTGTGTATGTGTGCGTGTGTCCATTGAAGCATTATGGAAGTTTTTTGGAAATTGCAGAAGGGTCAAAGATGAAAAGTCATAAATGAAACCAGTTTTCTGTTCTTTAGTTTTCATCCTGAAATCCTGTGGGGGCAACCTTGCATGGGTCACTTTTCAAAATTAAAACAAAATCAAAACTCCTGATCTCTATAAAACTGCATATTTAGCCCTCTGTTTACAGCCTCCTGCAATAAAAGGCTCAATTTTGGCCCTCTTTTTCAGGAGGGAAAAAAAATCCACGTGGTCTTAGAGGGCGGAGTCCACACCTGGCAGGAGGGGTGGTCAACCAACCCGGCATTCAACCGACAGCACCCTTTGCGATGTCGCAAAGGGTGCCGTTTACATAAAAGTGGAGCGGGCAAAAGAAGTAACAAAGAGAACACTGGAGAAGTGAATTTTTGACCTTTAACTTCAAAAAAAAAATGTGCAAGACATAGTTGCAAAACGCCTGGGGCCTTTTAGAGTAAAAAAATGTTTGTTGTCCACATTGGCTTTGAGTGCCTGGAGAAATTGCTTTTAAAAAGGACATGAAACACCAAACACAGTTATCGTAATTTAAAGAAGAAGGTCTCCCACCTTGAAAAGATCAAATTTTAACACTGATGGCGAAAGGTATTTGAAAAAAAGCTGCGCTACTGCTGGTATTGATTGACCGTACAGAAAAGATTAACTCCACTCGACTTCAACATGTTTAATGTTACTTTTATGAAAATACAGTGTAATCCCAGTTGAATGATGTACTCATAAAGTAGGTCCCTCTCATGCTCGGCCAAGAAGTTTATACTAGCAGTCCTTTGGCAAGTAAAGTAAAGTCTGTGTCCTGGTTCTCATCCTCATGCCTCCCGCTCACAAAAAAAACAAAAAACATTTTGTAACGTTCTTCGTTAATTACTCACATTGTACATCAGATTCAAAACAAACCTGCCGTCAGAACTGAACCCTGCGTTCAGATTCCACCGTAAGGTTGCCCTCCAAACAAAACAACCCTTTTTTGTTTCCTCGCTCAGATGTGGTTTGTGGGTTTTGTTTTGGAGGTTCTCAGCACGCTGGAGACTGTTTCAGGTGAACCTGGCCGGGCCGGGCCGGGCCGGGCACCGAGCCTGTCTGGTGCCGTCCAAGCCTCTGTCTGTCAGTGCTGAGAGTTTTCCCTGCAAAGACTCAAAAGGAATCCCGAGCTGTGCGTCAGCGGGGCGGTTGCCGGCGCTACGACTTGTGTTTATCGCTTTGTCTTTAATTGTCTCCACCTCACCTGGTCTGAACTGGATTACGAAAGACTCGACTCTGTCAAATCTCACTCTTCCTGCCAAGGATCGATGTTGTTGTGAACTGCGTGTGAAACACTCTCTACTTTTCTGGGTATTTTCCCTTTTTCTCTTTTCTTTTTTTCTTTTTCTTTTTCGACGAGTTGTCAAGTCAACAACTGAACATGCTACAAATCAATAAATAAATGAATATAAACAGTGAGGTGTAGCCCTCGACTGTTCTTTTACCTCAGCTTCGGGCTATTCAGAGAGCGCAGATGTTTGATAAAAGGAGGATTCCTACGCGTTGACTTTGGATGGGAATCAGCAGGCGAGAGCTTCACTCCCAGTGATTGTGTGTCACTGCAGCGGTGAGCCACTCTCGACCAGCTCATGTATGACTAAAGCTCTTCATAACAACTAAAATAGATGGAGTGGAGAGAAGAGAACGAACCCTGGGAAAGAGGAAAAGGAAATGGCACGGAAATGATAACACTCGCCTCGGCGGCGGTGTCATAATCTCACACAATAATCTTAGCAGGTTACCGCAGCTGCAATTAAAAAGGTACAACAGGACGTTTCAAAGGAAGCGGCGGGTTTTATTCCAACTGTCTGTCTGTGCGGAGAATGCGACAGAACCTGACACGCGGCCCTGCGTACGAGGCCAGGAGGAAATTACAGAGCGAAATTTGATCACAAACCCTGCGAGACGAACAACTAAAAGAAAGTTGACACGGCAAAGCGGAGAAGTTACGGAATCTGACAAACTGGTCCCAGTGCGGCCCTGAGCGGGACATGAGCGGAGCCTGCGGAGCCTGCGGAGCATGACAAGGGCCGCTGGGATTCCATCCAGCTTGCTATCACAGTTGGGCTCAGTAGAGGGCAGCAAATCCCCGTCCTGTCCCACCCATGACTCGTTTTTTTTTTTTTTTTTAAGACCTCCTATTGGGTTTAACGAGTGGATTTGACGCTGTTGTGTGATTGTAGGAATGTTCAAGAGTATTTTTTTTATTTTTTGTTGTTTTTTTTTGCGCACCTTGTCGCAGATGTTTTCGAAAACATCCTCCCTGCTTAAAATCTGATTTACTTGTTGTAACTAAAACAGCAACCTCCAGGAAGAGGCACTTTGGCATAAATAGTGGTATGTTATTTCATCTGCAGAGTTCAAGAAGCTTTCAACGAAAATATTGTCTCTGCTCCTGACTGTGTGCGGTGGAGCGTGTGTGTGTGTGTGTGTGTGTGTGTGTGTGTGTGTGTGTCTGCATGAGAGAGAGAGAGAGACGACAGGGAATGCAGCAGGGCCTTGAGGTGAAAAAGTTGTTCATCCCCCCACCCCCCGAACAGAACACAGACCTGCAGCGAGGTTACACAACGCATGAGATCAATCAAGCCGCTGCAGAGCGTCTTCTTCGGGGGCTTCACACAGCTACCAACGTGTCCTCGGGGTGGACAAACACTCTCAGAGGGCCTCCCGTCAGCGGAGCAGGGGGTCTCCGGGAGGAGCAGGCAGCAATAACAGCTGCTGTTCTAAATAGTTAATACCTTGCGATTCTGTGTGTGAGACGGGTCTCCGTTTCTGCCAGAGACAAAAAGCAAAAGGTGTTCTGTTGACGTCTCTTCTGTCCAGCAGAGGAAATGAGGTTCAACATCATATTGCTTCTAAAGTACGAAATTGTCATTTTAATAGTTTTGTAGATTTGTTTGTATGTATTTAATATTACAAAAAATAAAATAATGCAGAAATTAAAGTTAAATAGTACAGAAAGTGAGAAAAAAATATTTCAGAAACTTGTGAATTGGAGCAGAATGTTGTTGTTTTTTTTTTATCATTTCAAGGTAAGACTTTCAACCCTTTGTATATCACCAATCTATAATTATACACAACCATCCATGCTATTTGCACAATTGATATCCGACCCTGAGTAGCTATTGCATTACCAAAAAAACCTAGCACTGGCATTGTGTAGGTAACATCGATTGTACCTCCACAACTGTGCAGAGGAGCAGCCATGGGGTCAGATGCGAGTAAAAACCAAAATCCTCAAAAACATCATCCAAGTAGCCTCAAGCTGAGACGAGAACAGAGCACAACGGCATCTTCCCCTGGTCCAGCGTTGCCGAGCAGCTTTCACATCTTCTGCACGGTGATTGATTTGACGTCTGTAGTTGAGGAAGAAAATGGCCTCTTGTTAAAGTGGTGGAAAAGTTCTGTAGGTTTTCTTTTATAACCGCCTCCAGATGCCTGGTGGGGGGAAAAATTGGACGTTTAATATATTAAGTTTTGGCTCTTTTTGTTTCACAAACACAGATGCCTTTTTACAAAAAAAAATAAATTAAAAAATGCAGACATCTTTTTGGCTGCTGCCTCCGGAGCTTCGCTGCACACATGAAGTCATTAAAATCAATGAGCTGCAGCAGAGTTCAGGTGAGGGCAGCGGAGTTTTTAAGCTCCATTTCGTTTCAAACCGCTGCGGTTTAGGGAACTTTTAGAATGTTTCGGGATATTTAATATTCTCCGAGTCTTTTTCTGCGAGGATCAAATCGTCATCGATCTTTCACCTTGCTCCACAGTTGACATTTACACGCTGTCGTTGTCGTCGTTTTGCGACAAAGTGCGTGATTAATCGCCGCACTTTAAACAACCAACAGCGAGCCTGTCAGGAGAAAATAAACAAACCCGGTGCAAAAGGTCACTGCAGTTGAATCACCTGTTGTACGGAGAACAACTTTACTATGAGTTTCGTGTTGCAGCCTGTAGTTCTGATAAAGATAGACGTCTTATCCTGAAATAAAGACAGGAAGAAGGGAAAAAAAACACCTTTGTGTTCAGGTAAAAAAAATATTCAGATAGTGGTGAAGGCCTTATCTAGGCGCCTGGAAGACATAGTTTGAGAAAATTAAACATGTCAAACGCGCGATACGGCTTGTAAATGGCACATTTAAGCGCGTGGACACAAACGCTCAGGTGTACGTTCTCTTCAGAGCGAACACCGCAAAACATTACTCATCTTCGACGCGCTGTTAAAAAGGAAGAAAAAAAAGGGGCAGAGTGACGGTGTCGTTTCATGAGAAACGTCTCCGCCGAGTTTATAACCTCTGTCTCCACAATGTCTGCTGTCTCCACCCTTGTGATGTGTACAAAGTTATGACATTCTCTGCCCACACTCTCTGGATGAAGGGTGCACACGCACACACACACACACACACACACACACACACACGCACACACACACACGCACGCACACCTAGTTCTGCCATTTATCATTGTGTTGTAATCACAGGTTTAGTGACACCAGGTAACGATTAAATCTGCGGTTTTCTTTTAATGTCTCGCTCCGAGGCGGTTATTGTCAGCCTATTAAAAATAGTGTGTGGGAATTCGCATCCAGGCATCAGTCACCGCCTTTGCAATGAGCAATTCAACACTGTTATTTAATGAATTTATTCTGTTTTTGTGCTTTTTTTTTTCAGCTTTTTTCGGCTATGAATTTCACACAAGTGGAGCCGACTCTCCGCGACGTGCAATGATTAACCCGTCACGTCTCGATATCGCCTTCCCTTGGCTGCGACAAGGTTGCAACACTCGCAAACGAGCGCTTGGAAAAAATGTCAGCACGCGCTCACTTTGACATGAAATAGAGGCGTGTTTTTTTTCTCTTTCCAAATACAGGAGAAACTTGTCCAGATAAGGCCGTATAAGACTTTTGACACAGAGACAGATGAGGCTAGCTAGCTTTGAATGACACCAGGGTGCGGAGAAACTACCGGCCCTCAAGTCTTTTCCCGTCAAGTGGCTCAAGTGTGTGTGTGTGTGTGTGTGTGTGTGTGTGTGTGTGTGTGTGTTGTGGGGGTTGTTTCCATCATCCCTCTGTCATGCTTTCCCGTTGTTTTCTGGTTAAAGCTCAGCCGTGAATCACAGGCCTCAGCGTGAGTCACCTCAGCTAAAACTGATTAGCAGCAGTTTCAACAACTGACACCACTGGAGACGGAGACACTGACCGTATTTGAGATTTCTTTTTTTTTTTCTTAAAAAAAAAAAAAAAAAAAAGGATTCTTGGTATGTGAATGTCATAGGCATTTTAAAATCCCCTGTTTTGTTTTGTTTAGTCTCTTTCAATTGGCTTCTGGAAATGGAGAATTCCAGCACTTCAATCCTGAAATCTCACACTCGTCCGTCTTGCCGAGCTCCAGCTTGAAGCATTCCTATTCGATTAATGTTTTGTGACCAATCAACATATAACATTAGGGCAAAAGTTGCAAGCTGCCCTTAAGAACCACAGAAGAAGACACAAAGTCAAAAATGTGAAAAAGAGATTATCATTCCTAACCCAAACCCTCACCCATTGTTATATTTAAAAAAAATCACTTAAAATTCATAGACTAACTCAATAACTATGCTTTGAATGTGATCATCAGAAGGTGTGTCCAATCGCCACTTGAGTTTTTTTATAAGTAAAAAGTGAGTTAAAAAAAATCTAATTAAAACTATTTTGTGTACTTATTCAGATTACACGGGGTGTCCAACTTGAAAAAGGGGGAGAAAAATGAACCACAGGCCAAGAGCTGAGAGCAAAAAGCTAATAAATTCATGTTCTTTGTTTTTCAGCTTTTGCTGGAAAGACGGTGAAGGTGAAATCAGTCTGGGTTGTCTGCCTGAGGAAAAGGGTTGGCCCGCAACATTGGTAAATACTTTTTGGAGAGAAACAGGTTGAATAACTTTAATAACTCCTAAAATTCCTCTGAAACACCAACGCGAACAGAGGAACGATTCAGCAGGGACTGAAGATCAGAGCGGTGCTGATGTAACGGGCGGCTGACGAGCCGATGACGATCAGGTGGGCTCGACTGCTGAGGCAGGTGCAGGTGTGCAAGTGTTGGGAGTGGAGACAAGGAAACTGGGCGGTACACGAGCCAGTCAATTTTCTCCACTTGGTTAAAGAAAATGTTCAATAAAGTTATTTCTTTTCTTAGATTTCTTAGTGTTTTGCTCCAACCAGTCTAGAAACTGGGATTGTCATCTAAAACCACAGTGACTGTCAGAATTGTATGCACGCTGATTACCAGCTGCTGACATACAGTACGCACAGCAGATGTTATATGGCTGTCACATTATAGTATATCCACAGCCAATTGATAAGCTATTCTGGTCATATACAGGATACAAATGGTCTTTTTCATAGAGACAATAGCAACCAGCTGTGTGTGTCTGTGATGCTGTGTGTAGGTGTGTGTTTGTGTGTGTGTGTGTAACATGCGCCAAGAGAGCCTCTGCTCTCCCACACAGGTCACTCCTAAACAACAGGACGGGGTCACGACCAGGCAGATTAAACCGTTACCATGAAGAAGAAGAAGATGATGATGATGATGATGATGTGGGACTCCCGGGTGAAATCACAACTATTGCTTATGAATACCAGGTTTCACAGAAGGCCGTTGAAATGACGACCAGCTGCCGGAGAAGAAAGGGGAATGGAGCGGGGGAGGGGGAGAGCGAGGGAGGGAAGGGGGTGCAGGATCCTCGCCTCCCGACATCTGAGCCATGTGTTCGGTAAGTGTGTGTAGGTGTTGGGGGATGTTGCGGCGGCGGCGGGGGGATTCAGGCATGAGAGAGACCTTCGTCATGTAATGGGATAATGTTTTATCTCATCGGAAGAAGGGAGGAGTGAAGAGGAGGAGGAGGAGGAGGAGAAGGAGGAGGAGGAAGGACGAGGGGCTGCAGAGAGCCCGATTATTTTCATAAAGCAGATCTGGCACGGTTGTCCACCCACGGACCTTTACATCCTGTTACACAAGCGCTCGGAGACACACGTGACACGCACGCTGCGTGAGTGTGTAGCGTCTGATCAAACAGGTCTGGGTTTGCACTTTCTGAGTGAGATCAGGTTCTAAAGAAAGCGGGATCAGTGCAAAGCGTCGCTCCTTTCCGAGGATTGCAGCAGGTGTCCGTCGCCCTGTTTCTTTATTTCTCTGCAGCGCTGCCGCTGCGAGACGGGACTGTGCGTTTCAGTCACAAGGGGGAACTTTACAAAGAAGAGTACGCCCGCGCGCACATAAATGCTGATAAATGTCTCTGTGCCTGAAAAGAAGCAAACAAAGACTGTCAAAGATGTTTTTTCAAAGTGCCTAAAATCTGTAATTAATTGTCACACATCATCAGCATAAACAATAATAATGTTTGAGGCCTGATTAAATATTTCCTTCAATATCTTCAGTACATATATGAATTAAAAATTATTTAAACCAATAATTCAAAAAGTCTTTAAAGGAATTCATAGAAAATATCAACTTTTGACAGATTGTATATTCACAATGTATGGCATTAAAATGTATCAGTCTGAATCTAAATGATCCAACAACAATCTTCCTGCTCCAGTCACATCAGCAGTCAATAATGCAGTGATTCTGTTGACACCGGCCGCACACACCTGGCACTGATCCTTAAGAGGCCGAGATTCAGCTGAGCAAACTTGTTAACATCAAGTCCCAGGTTTTATAGGCCGGAATGAAGAGAACCACCTGAAGTCTCTTAGCGACTGAAACGAGAGAAAAACACCCCAGACGTGGCTCCCGATTCCTCAAATTATGTCTGATCAGATTAGACGAGTGCATTTCTGTCTTCCAGCTGTTTATCACCAAAAATGCAATTCAGACTGGCTTCAGGAAAATAATGAAGTTGAAGATGAGTCCAGGCGACACGGTGGCGCAGTCGTTAGCGCTGCCGCCTCACAGCAAGAAGGTCGTGGGTTCGATTCCGGGCCTGGGACCTTTCTGTGTGGAGTTTGCATGTTCTCCCTGTGTCTGCGTGGGTTCTCTCCGGGTTCTCCGGCTTCCTCCCACACTCCAAAAACATGCATGTGAGGTCAATTGAACATTCTAAATTGTCCGTAGATGTGCATGTGAGTGTGAATGGTTGTTTGTCTCTATGTGGCCCTGCAATGAACTGGCGACTTGTCCAGGATGTCACAGCTGGAATAGGATCCAGCAGACCCCCATGACCCTGAGCTCAGGACTAAGCGGGTATGGAAAATGAATGAATGAAGATGAGTCCCAGTCACTTTTTACGTTAAAGTTATTTATTTAAACATTTCTTACCGAAAGCTAATTTACTTATTATTCCAAGACAGCATTGGTGAAAGCCAAAAAAGCTTTTATTTCACGGTATTTTTTTTCCCCTGGAAAACAAGGAATAATTGCTGCAGAGAATTTAAACCTCTCGGCAATGAAAGCCTTTTTTCCATGTCCTGACCCTCCACCTTTCTCACAGCATCAGTGTTCTTCACTTGTTTCCCCTGTGAAACCACCTTAATCCAAATGTACAAATAGAACTAATTCTTGTCGGACCATGTCAAGTCCTGGAGAAACGCATCCAATAATAAGTCAGAGAGGCTCAACGGCACGGTCTCGAAGGAACTTGAAATTCTAGTTTGACTTCCAAACAATGAGCAATGAATCTCTCTTGAAAATTAAAAAAGAACGTCTACCTTGTGTATATAAATGAATATTTGTCATTTTTTTCGACTGACTCCTTAGATTGAGAAATTGCACAAAGCAGCAAATAAGAACTGATGGCCCAACTTTTTCATTTTTAATGAAATGACATAAAAGTCAACTGCTGGAAAAGCTCTGTGACATAACGATCAAGATGTTGAGATTTTCTTTCGAGATCCAGACGGTTAACCAATAACATCTTTGAATCACATGGACCGCAGTGAAGCGAAATGTGGAATTACACACAACAGTAATCATCACTATCATATGACAAAGCACCGATGGTCCACCCCTTGAGATTACTGAGAACCTCTTGAAACCCCTGTGCCTCCAACTCCTTTCTTGCCTCTCCGCATGTAGCTTCTACGTCAGCGCTTCGTTACGGGAAGAACTCGAAAGAGTGAATCAAAACACAATGACTAAAAAATAAAACATTTAAAGGAAGCAATGTTCTTTTTTTCCCCCATTCCTACCTGTTTCACCTACGCCTGTTTTCTGAGTGAACATTGGTGAAAGCAGGGAGAAATTTGAATTCATGGTCACCAAAAGCAGCTGCCAAGTCAGGTTCAACCTTAAAAATGGAAAGTAAATAGAGAATCGTGAAAACATTTTCGGTACAACTTCACTAACTTACAGCGCCCCCCGGCCACAGTGGAGTCTTGAAAATGTCAAACTTGTGGCTTAATTGAAGGACGTGTCTCAGCTTGTCACCTCTATCAGAGTCGCCACGAAAAGAAATACAATGAAAATAGATAAAAGAACAATAAGAAAGAAAAATAACCAACGTCCATCATGACAGCGTGACAGAGGATTTGCACTTTAATGTTTTATTTTTTAGGCATTGTGTTTTGATTCACTCTTTCGAGTTCTTCCCGTAACGAAGCGCTGACGTAGAAGCTACATGCAAGAAAGGAGTTGGAGGTACAGGGGTTTCAAGAGGTTCTCAGTAATCTCAAGGGGTGGACCATCAGTGCTTTGTCATATGATAGTGATAATTACTGTTGTGTGTAATGCCACATTTCCCATCACTGCAGTCCATCTGATTCAAAGATGTTATTGGTTTTTGTTACTGACATCTTCAGGAGACTTAAAAATGCACTGGGTCAAATTGACCCGGGAACATCATTGCTGTTCCTCACAAACGAACATAACAGGGGGGTTAAAAGAATGTAGCTCTAATACTCGTTGTTGTTGTTGTTGTTGTTCTGACTTGTATCTTTTTAAATGCTTGTTCTTATATTTAGTTAGAGGCCCGCTGGGTAAGCTAATTAGCCTCTAGTGGTCAGAAAGCAGACTGCAGGACTGAGGAAAATGTCTATCCTGCTCTATGCTCGGAGCCACGTTATCAGATTATCTTCAGCTATTAAAAAATAAATTACAATTACACTACTACCTTGTAGCACCAGCTGTTATCACATTGTGGCTGATAAAAGTTGAGACTTTGCTTTATCTCTCATCTGTCTGGTAGACGCTACTACACATGAGTCAGAACAGCTTCCATTTGACTCCAGGTTAGATCCGGGTTCTGTGCTACTGTTGAACCTTGGTGGCACAATATGGCTGCCTCTCTGTGAATGGAACCTCCCTTTATATAAACAGACATGGTAGGAAAATAAAAGCACAAGCGTTGTATATTTTGTTCATTTGACAGAGACATTGTACAAATATTTTTATGAAGTTTTGATTCATATGGTTTACCGCAAATATTTGATTCCATTTCAGGCGTGAACATTTACACACGCTGGCCGCTTGTGAAAACACGACATCGGCAGCGACCGGCGCTGGGAACCCGATCCTCACGTTCCTCGCTCTAATCACCGCTAATCTGCGCCGCCGTCGACAAAACACGCGTGAGGACAAGAGGCAAGTGTTGGCTGTTTGGTCAAGGAGGCCCTTAGTACAGTCTGATAGTCTGAGGGCTTACACTGTGCAAACAGCTTTGATTGAGTGTGTGTACACGGACGATATGCAGATCGCAGACCTTTCCTGCCCTTTCCCTCCTACCCTGATAAGAAGAACTCCAGAAAAAAACAACGTAGACATCAACAAGTCAAGTGTGAGACCTAAATACTTCAGTTTTATTTCCCGCACAGGCGTTAACGAGCATTTTGATACAGAGTTATTCCACCAGGATAGAGGGGTGGGAGCCCAACTGGTTTGCCCCTTCAACCCATTTGATACAACGAGGGAGCCAGTCAAGAAAACGCTGCACTGCTGCCCCGGGTTGCTCAAGACTGCAATAAAAGATTTCCGCCAGGGTAAATAAGAACGACTCCGGTGTTTTCCTGATTAGAGCCCTTTATCTGCTGACATGACACAGGTAGGTGGGGCTGCGTCTTGCAGCACTGTGTCATCTTTTTCTCATTAATGTCGGTGGGTCGATGTTGAAACTATACGATCACCAAGCATGTGCCACCAGCTGAAACTGCCTATGAGGAAGCAACTCTCTCACTGCCTGACGACTCTCTTTGTAGCTGAGAGTTTTGGGTAAAACTCTTTTAGGCAGCCGTGGTGAAAAAAAAAAATGGCTTGGCCGCCACCGACCCTGATCTCATCCTCAGCGACAAGTGTTATGTTGTTGTTATCACATTAAGAGTCGGCCTCCATCCAGCGGAGATCTGTGATTGGTTCTCCGAGTTGTCTGGAGGAACCTTCCTCAAAAACTGTCTGCAAGTGTAAGAAGGAGAAATTATTCTGTTTTGCAAAGGCAGCACCAAACATCTGACTTTTTTTTTTTCACAGTTCATGTTCAATGTTGTTTATAGGAAAATAAACTAGAAACCCTTTTCTTTTGAAAGCCTTTCATTATTTACTTTTTACAGCAATTGTTCACAGCTGCCTAAAGTTTTGGCACAGCACTGAATTTGTATACAAATTAAAGAAAAAAAAAGAAAAACATTTTTATTTCAATAACCACACGTGTCTTACACGTGTTCACATCACAACAAATTGCTTTTGGTTACTGATCAACTCATAACAGAACAAACGTTAACATTGATTCTCTCAATTGACAGCAGCAGCATTTCCATGACCCCTAGAATTACGCAAAACCTAAATATCGCAATAAAAAACTGGTGATGGAAACACCTAAACTTCGGGAAAAAAAACTCTCAAATATCGCTAAAAGGTTTTTACGCTCTCTTGAGGTGTTTTTTCAGACGTGTCGATTTCGAGGTATATCGCAAAAGTGTCATGCAGACACTTTTTTTTCGCATTTGCAGGACGTGACGTACGGGATCATGTGACCAGTTCAGTTCAAGTGAAAATGGCATGTTATGTTTGGACGGAGGTGGAGATGGACTATTTTATTTACAAGTAATCAAAGGGAAAAATATAACAACCATTCTTGACAGCAATAAACATAGAACAACAAGAAATTTTGTACCTACACCCCCCTCAAAGTGTGGCGTCGCGGGTCGTGATTTTACGAGAATTACGGCTTATGCGCCTCACACCATTCAATGGAAACACCTGCAAATCGCAATTGTACTTTGTTGAAATTTTTAGAAATGTCACTTTTATTTTGTGAAATACTGGAATGAAAACACAGCTACTGAAACCGGTTCTGTCGCTGTTCCTCCTGCGCTCTCTCTCAGGTCAAGGCGAGGTCCTACCCAGGCTGTTCTAAGGTCAGAGGCGTGGTAACCCAGGCCGCGGCGGACGCAGAGAGACAAACATGTGCGCCTCACGTTCACGTCGCTACCACGAACTGCGTTGCGTCGGACCAAATACGCCTGAATCACTCCTTACTCTCTCCGTTCGGTCGCTGGGCCCCACAAACTGACAACTGACTCAGCCGGCCACCTGCTCCGCACGCTGAGCTCAGCCGGTAGTTTTTTTCTGAGGGCCCCAGGGGTGAAAAGGATCATGGGTAGGCGACCCGCTGCTCTGGCCGGCTACCAAACAGCCGCCGTATGGGAACCTCGAATGCGGCGTTTCGGGGTTTTCTTTGCCCTCTGGGGTTCCTGTTTGTCCGCGCTGAGACTTCCCCCGCAGAGAACCTGATGTTTCAGCCGCTGCACTCTGTAACAGCCACCGCGCTGAGGCCCTGATGCTCGGGGCTTTTCTTAAAAAATGCTCTCCAACTGCTGATGAGTTCACCTCGGGCAACGCTTTCCCAAACGACGGGACGAGGAACCATCCCGACTTTCTGACGTCCCGATGTTGTCCTCAACTTTTGCCACGGCATCTCAGCTGTTCTCTTATCTCCTCCATGTCCGATAACAACATGTTCTATTCTGAGAATATTGGGAGAGGTTGACTTTGGAGGGAGTTTGCGTGTGTGTGTGTGTGCGTGTGTGTGTGTGTGTGTACGTGTGTGTGTCTATCTGGGCTCCCCATTGTCATTCTGTTGGTCTTCTGAGTGGGTGGTCTGTTCCAGGAGAAGAGCACTGGAAACACTATACCTACATACGCGCAAACACACACATACAAGCATGCGTGCGCTTGTGTGCACACACACATGCACGTACACACACACACACACACACACACACACACACGGAGGGGAAACTGGGAATCACACCAACGCAGCACAGCGGAGGGTGGAGCAGGCAGAAGCCTTCATCCAGATGTGTGACATTAATTTAGTTGATCCAAAACATGGAGCAGTAGCTCCCACTCACTCACCACAATGTGTGTGCGAGTGTGTCAGTGTGTGTGCGTGCAAAGTGTTTGTCCTAACTTTCTAAAATATTCGCACACTCCTACACACATTTGCGCATAGTTTTTCACACATTCTGGGTATTTTTTCCCATGGGGGGTGCGGTGAGAAAGGAGAGAGCTTGAAGGTGGAGGAGAAGGTGGAGGTGGATGATTGAAGCGGGGCAGCAGAAGTCGAGGGGACGCAGCAGGTTGTGAGAACGAGTTCCACTCTGACCCCTGGACCTTCATACAGTACTTTCCACCCGGGACGAGGGAGAGAGAGGGAGGGAGGGAGGGAGTTGGGAGGTGGGGGAGATACGGTGCATGGAAAAGACAAAGACGGAGAGAGAGAAGAAAAATGAAATTAAACGAGAAGAGCGGCGGAGGAGGGAGAAGCAGAGGAGACGTAGGAGGACGGAAGTGGTTGATTGGCTCCCCCCAGAGATCCTTTTGTTTAGATTGCTCGCCATTTCACTTCTCTCACCCGCCGCCCCCTCCACCTTCCTCCTCGCTGACATCTGAGGTACATTACAACAGGGACCCTGGGTCACATTTATGACTTAAATCAAGAACATATGGTGTGAGTGTGTGTGTGTGTGAGAGAGAGAGAGAGAGAGAGAGAGAGAGAGAGAGAGAGAGAGAGAGAGAGAGAGCGTGCGTGTTTGTGCGTCTATTCCCGATGCAGTGGGATTCCCCCTCTGGTCCTCAAGTGGTGGTCAGATTTATTTTCTTGTCCATTGTCTCTCGCTGGGACTTCAAAGAGCCATTGTTTGCTGACCAGCGAGGGTGCTGCAGGTTACTTGAAGGCCCCAGAATGAGATTGCTTTTCCTTCTGCCTTCACATCTTCCCGCGTGTCCCCTCAACTGAAAAACAGAGAGCGAAGCGTGTTGGATCTTGAACGGCTCCTTCACAGAGAGCGTGTTTGGTTTTGTTGGGTTGGGAAGACGAAGCGTGTTGGTGCCTTATTTCTGTCAGTAAGGCCTTAAAGAGTCATGTTATAGCACCGAGTGTAGAATGTAGCGCCGCCAGGCAGTGCAGTCGGGGAGATTTCAATTTTGATATCGCTTCGGATTCATCTTTCAAGACTCAGTCCGTGTGATTTAATGGTAATAAATCAAAGTTAACGCAAGTGTCTGGTCTCTGACGTCCCAGTCAATCTCACATCCTTGTTATGGAGGGTGCTATAGTGGGGCAGAACTACCAAACAGTGAGCATATCTACCTTCTGGAGCATGGTTGACACACGGTGGTGCATTATTGTCTGCAAATGAAATGTAGAAACGTGTACGATACAGTAGATTAATCAAACGAGCCATCTTCTCTTTGATCAGTTAACTTGATCAGTTCAGAATATGAGCGGTGCAGTGGTTAGCACTGTCGCCTCACAGCAAGAAGGTTGTGGGTTCGATCCCCGTCTGAGGCCTTCCTGTGTGGAGTTTGCATGATCTCCCTGCATCTGCGTGGGTTCTCTCCGGGTTCTCCGGCTTCCTCCCACAGTCCAAAAACATGCATGTGAGGTGAATTGGGAACTGTAAGGCAGGCAACCCAGTCTGCTCAAGGAAGTGGGTATAGAAAATGGACAGATGGGTTCAGAAACAACCAATCAATGTCCTTACACAGAGAGAAAGAGTTACAGCGAGAGCAAGTTGTTACTCAAACAGGAAGTGACGGAAACTTTCAATTTCCTAACCCCCCCCCCAAAAAAATGTATCAAGCACCGATCTGTCAGGAGTAGGCTAGCATATGGCGCAATACAGCTCATGACAGGGTGGTGGCGCTTGTTATTACTCACGCCTCCCACCAATCACGCTGCTCTGGACTAAGTCCCTCAACTTGCAGGACAGAAATCTAATTGGTCTGCGTCTAATATGATAGACAGATGTTTTGTTTTCATTTCGGGGTCCAGGATTTCTGTCGGCTCTTTCCCAGACCGGCCATGTGGCTTAAATGCACCGTGTACGGGAAGCATTCTGTCTCTCCAATTCTTCAGAATTTCTTTAATGGACAAAATCAACAACACACTATCATAGCTGCACAAGCAAGAGGATTGCTGAAGAAATTCTGTAACTGTTAGAAGAATATTTACCCATCTTTTAAATGGAAAAAAAAGGAGCACAAGCTTGTAAAATTGTCAGTGGACTTTATTAGAATCAGCTTCACTCAGTTGAAGAAAAAACAACTTTTGTCTTTGGAACGTTTACCTAAAACCGAAGAGAAAAAACAGGCTCAAAAATGTTTCGGATGCAGGGCGTTTCTGTTTTTTGTTTGCTTGTTTTTTTTTTCTATTTTTTGCCCATTTGTTTACAAAATAATTAAAAAAAATTAATTGGAAGGAAAACAATTGAACAAAATAATTGTTATTTACAGTGCATATATTTACATTAAGGCATTGTTGCTGGGGAGAAAAGTCAGCTGATCTGGTACCCCACCCCCGACCCCAACCCATTTGAACCCCGCCCACCCCGGCCTCTCCCACCCCTGCCCCACCCCCGACTTGGACACAAATAAATAGATATACCATGATACATTACAGTGCTATATTACCTTTATGCTACCTGCAGTGAATGGACAAATACAGTTAGAGGCACAGGCTAAAACACGGACATTGAGGTTTACGTTAAAGGAAAAGTTCACATTTTTGTCCCAAAAAATTAAAAATACTGTCTCAAATGACACAGTCGGCAGGAAAAAAAAAATCCACAAATTTCCCGTTGAAGCCACTCAGAGTGATCGAACTGGGCGGGTCTCCATCTAATGTCCCCAACAGTGAAAATTCCCTCTGTGTGCAGCTCGACAGGCATAGCGAAGGAATTCCGCCCAGATAAGTGGAACTGGACGAAAAGCAAATAGTGCATTGTCTTATCTTTACAATGCATATTTTATTTTCCCCGCAGGTGTCCCCGCCCACCACCCCAGCTGGATATAGAGCCCGTGTCTTTATGGGGCCGCTCGGGCTTGCAGTGACAGATAACTGCTGGGGTTTACACTGGGGCAAGTGAGTGCTGCCTCAAACGAGACTTGATAAACAAACAAATAAAAAAATGTGAACCGATCCTTTAACCAAACAGGCGTTAATGCTTGACTGACAGATGAAACCGTGTTATCTTTGTAGAAGGTGTGTGGCTGAAAAGCTTTTAGAGGAAGTAGTGAATGTAGATTTTAATTCCAGATTTATTCTTTTTTTCCCAGGATGTCCATGAAGTGGCCTCAGCCGAGCTGATAAATTACAATGGAGGTCGACGAACTCTGTGATCGTAGGATTGTTGTTGTTTTTTCTACAGTGGGCAAATTTGACAGATTGAGAAATGAAAACAGCACCATGAGTGAGAGTTAAAAGGACTGTCCACAGTGATCTCAGCTCTGCTACCGCTGAACACGCGCAAAAACCAGGAGACGCGAGGCACTTGTTAATAAGGGTGTCAATGGTAACGAAGACTTTGGTTTAAAAAAAACAAAAAAACAAAAAAACAACGTTTTGGCAAAGTAAAAAAATCTGACGTCTAATAATTGGACATCAACCGCCATAGATTCTGCTTATCCGGGTGAATTGTGGGATACACGGGCAGCAGATTCTGCTCACGGCTCCCTGCCTGGAGAGATCAGTCGAAGCCCATGAATAATTCAGCAGCTAATTGCCGCTCTTCAGCAACCATCCGCTGCTGCCTGCCCCGCCGCCGTCCTCAGATCCTCCCCACGCCCCCCCACTTTTCTCCCAAATCAGAAATCTTTCTATCCATCCATCCATCCATCCATTTTCCATCCCCCTATCCTCCCATCCCATCTCCCCTCCCTCCTCTCCCCCCAGGAATAAAAAGCCTTCAATATTTAATATCCGAACAGCAATGATTTGTGTGTATCGGCAGGGATTCAGTCCAGTGGTGATAACGATCGCTCCAGCCGAGAGGAGGCTCGGGCCTGTTGGGGGCGGGAGGGAGTGGGGCAGGGTTTCAACAATTTCTAGTGCAAACCAAAGGGATTTGGTAAAAAAAAAAATTATAAAAGAAATCATAATAATAATCAAAATAATAGAAATCTGGATATCCCAGTTGCATAAACAAACCAACAAACCAAGTTAAGTAAACATAAAAATTAGAGTTAAAAAAAAAGATTTGGCTTGGATAGTTTTGCAAAAAAAAAAAAAAGGCAAATAGAAAAAAAAAAACCCTTTCATAAAAAAAAAACTAAATCATACAGACAATTCTATGTTAGACAAAAAAAGGCAAAACATGTACAAATTCTTTAGTGGTAAGTGCTTTTTCCCCCACACCTCATTCGGGTATGACTCCGCTGCTTTTCTTTAATTGCATGTGTTTTTTTTTTTTCCTTTCTCTTCTTCATTGTACTTGTCCACAGAAATCGAAACCAAGTCTGTGTGGACCAGGAGGCGGCCGGCGGGAAGGAACTCCGTCCGACCTGAACGCTTCCTGCTATCAAACTCCCAGAAAAATGTCCCACTTTGTTTGCCGTCGCTCTGCCTGCAGCACCAGGAGGTGTCAGCCGGGGGGCGTCGCTCTGTATCAGGCAGCGTGTAGCATGTGGGAGGCTTTTTAGTCAGGATGCCGCCGCTCATTGTGTGTGTGTGTTTGGTGGCGTCGTGTGTAGAAAAAAAAAAGAAAAGAAAAGCAAAAGCGACAAGGCGGCTAGTTCTGGTGCCTCTTCATGTGCAGGGCGAGGTGATCAGAGCGGGAGAAGGAGCGCGAGCAGACGGCGCACTGGAAGGGCTTGGCGCCCGTGTGCTTCCGGTAGTGCCGGGTCAGCTCGTCCGAGCGGGCGAATCTCCAGTCGCAGCTCTCCCACGTGCACCTGTACGGCTTCTCACCTGTGGGTGGGTGGATCGGTGGGGGGGGAGGGGGAGAGAGAGAGAGAAAAGTCTGGATGAGTGACGGGTCGGACCCCCAAGATTAAACCGCGGAGACCCATTGAAAGCCTCAAAGCAGAATTTTTTTTTAACTATTATTCACAATTTTTGTTGGCCAAGCGGCTGTGTTGTTATGTACTGACTGTCATGTCTTGCATCCAAAATAATGTTATTATAGGCCATCTGCATGTTATGGAAATTTAGACTGGTACTGATTAACAATCAGGAGGACTGCTGGGTATTTCCATGGATGTATTATAAGAACTGGATATTGCACTGGCAATATGGCGACGAGCCAATTTTTTTCCCAGTGGCCACCTGAGGTACTGCAGCATAAAAAAAATTCTATGGGCCCGAAAAGCATTTTTCCCATAGACCGCAACACAAGAGTAAACGCCTTTAGAGCGGCTCGCAGGACGACTGTGACCTGAAACGCGATTGAAAGCAAATCTTTCTATTGTAGATTTTTCAGTTATGGTCTTTTAGTCAACGATAAAGGCCAGAAAATCACCAGAAAAGAGTTTATTCCCGGTGTGATGTCACGATGTCGTACGTGCTGCTGTGTCTCAGCTCTCGCTGGCTGCGTCCTGACGTGTCCCAGAAACGTTCTGATTGGCCAAATAGATCATGTGAGCTCTATGGGCCCATTAATGCAGAAGTGAAAAAGTTTTTCGCCGCATGCGCTGGGTGAGCAACTGCATTGAAATGAATGGGCCGCCATCTTGGATTCTGGGGGTTTGGGTATTTCACACACTGGGCACGAGGCCTGGACGGCTCAACCTCGCGACAAAAAGCGGCAAGGTGATCTCGGCAATGCCAGCGATCATCATTAGAACAGACTCTTAACACCCCCCCCCCCACACACACACGATCGGGCGGAGGAACTGGGGGAACAGGCTCTACTGAAAAGTCCAGTTAGCCAACAACACGCGCAGTCGGAGGCATTCGCCGAGCGCCGCGCAGCTCAGGTTTCCCACGGAGTCGTCTTTGTTTCTCCGCGAGGCTTTTTTCGCTCGGGAGTTTGTTTCTCTGTCACTCTGCCATCCCAATCATCCTACAACTTCAGCCTCGGGCTCCTCTCGATAGAGGAAGAAGACGAAGTTGAAACAGAGAAAAAAGGCTGCCGCGACCTGCTGCCTCCTCCAGCCTTGGCCCGCTGTCAGACAAGAACTGATCCGCAAACCACCGATCCCAAGAGTTGGCCTTTAAGGGTTAATCCGGTCCAAACTCGCAAGTTTTTTTTTGTTTTTTTTTGACAGGATTAAGTTGCGTTTTCAGAAACGCTGCCAGTTCAAAACAACATGAAAAAGTGTTTTTATTTATTTATTTGCTTGTTTTCTGTCTATCTTTATTCCCCCTTCAAAAGCTAAAAGCACAACAGCCTCCTCCCGACTCGCTCCGAAGGAGCCCACAGTGAATCTTCACGACGAGCTTGGAGTTTTTCGTCATGATCAAAAACAGCAGGAGAAATATGTTGACTATTTGTAATCCTCCTGCAGATCTTAGGAGAGAGAAAAAAAGGCCCTCTAAAAACAGCTCGTCTTTCCTGAAAGCAGGGTTCGCATAACTCGCATAACAAGGCCAACGGAGCCGCCGCACATTGCTGCGAGAAAACACTTTCCACTGGAAGTGCCTCGGCTGAAGTTGTGAAAATTCATCGAGCGTGTGCGCAAAAGTGATAAGACGCCGCCGCTGGTTGCAGCTGCTGCCGCTGCTGCCGCTGCTGCTGGTGGCGGTTTGAGGAGGGAATAAATCAGGAAAAAAGAAGAAGGTTTGCATTTTTTTTTTTTAAAGCAATACGCTGCATAAACAACACAGTCGGTCCCGGTCTCTAATGCGCCGTGAAGGCGGAAGATGTGCACGGAATAATGTGCACGGACGAGGCTTTTGGAATTAATACCGACAACCAGACAGACAGACGTGCACACACAAACACACATGCACACACACACCTGAAGACGAGCGCAGCAAGATGAGACGGTGAGAAGACACCAGGAAAGAGAGAGACAGAAAGAGAGGATCTGGGAGGAGAGTTTTCACAATACACTTGCAAACACATGCATCTAGGCGCACACACAGACACACACGCACACACACGCACACACACAATCAGGGTAATGGATGTTGATGGAGATTAGAGTGGGGACTCCCAAAGGGAGCCAAACGCATTAGGAATCATCTCATACAGATTACTGACAGGTGTGTGTGTGTGTGTGTGTGTGTGTGTGTGTGTGTGTGTGTGTGTGCGTGCGCGTGCATGCGCATACGTGTGTAAGCAGCTGAATAAGAGAAGCAGAATGAGTAATGAGACAAAGACAGAAATTGCAGGGGTGTGTGTGTGTGTGTGTGTGTGTGTGTGTGTGTGTGCAGGGAGGGGGCCTATTAGAAAGTAGAATCACAGCGAGCACAGAAGAGGAACCAGATGAATGAGGGGAGGAACAGAAAGAAAAGAAAACGGTGACTGTATAAAACCTGACTGACAAAAAGCTGAGCGGAAGTTGCCGCTGCATCCCTGCGTGTGTGTGCGCGCGCGTGGTGCTTTCATCTCTAGCCTGCGCCGACTGCGGCCAACGGCGGACCTAATTGTCGTGTGGTGTTCCCTCTGCGCTGAAGCGAGACGCACGCAACAACCCGCAGCGACAATCGCGCACGTGCCAGAGATTCGCCGTCACGAAACTCTGCCCGTGTGTGTGTGTGTGCGTGCGTGCGTGCGTGCGTGCGTGCGTGCGCGCCCGTACGTCCAGATGAGCGAGGAATGCTTGCATATAAACAGGAGCTGTGTTTTGTTAGCTGCAGCAAGGTGGGGCACCGACACCTTCGTGCTTGTTTGTTGACTTTTGCGAGAAAAAAGGGAAAAGGGGATCAAAAAAAGAAAGAGAGGGGGAGAGAGAGAGGGAGAGAGAGAGAGAGAGAGACGGCTCCCGGATGAAAAAAACAAAAAGGTGAAAAGAAACCGTTTGAATGGGAGACAAAAAGAGGAAAAAGGGGAAACGGGCCGCGACATGCGCTCGGGGGGGCGGGGGTGCGGTGGGGAGGTGGTGGGGAGGCGGGCGTGTAATCCGCGATATTTTTATATCCGAGCGGACGGATATTTATAGAGGTTAAACGAGCCCAGAAACAGCAGGTTGAACGTGGCTTGAACGCCGCAGGAAGTGGGATCCTCGGGGAGGAGGAAGATGGGTGGTGGGGGGGGTGGGGGGTGTATATGTGGCGGTGGGGGAGGGGAGGGTGAGACGGCACCCAGAGTCACCCGCTGGCAGGAGTGTGTCACTTCCACCTGTTTTGGCGGAATCGTATATTGGGCAGAAGATAGAAACGGGGCTGGGATACTTTTACACACACACACGCGCGCGCGCGCACACACACACACACACACACACACACACACACACACACACACACACACACACACACACACAGACATTGTGTGAGCGCGACACTCTGCCTAGCAACACGCTGCCACACAAATACACACAAGTTGTGACACGGCGTCGTCCCATCCTCAAGAGCGGCGCCGGTTGGAACAGCGTTGTTCAACCACTGGGCCGCGGCCGTGAGACGACGCCAGGTGTGACGTGAAAAATCGTCCAATTACACCGAGTTGGTCGAAAAGAAAAGAATAACATTCCGCTGTGGAGTGACTTTGCTTCAACACTGATGTGAGCTTGTTTCCTTCAACTCCTCCCTGCATATCAGCTTTGTGTGCATCTAAGCAGGCCCAGGTTTCACACTGACTGAGTAGAAAAGAATCAATATATTTTGGGTTGGTAATTTAAAAAGAGCGGATTGGAAGGACTTGGTCTTACCGGTGTGAGTCCTTAGGTGAGCTTTGAGGTGGGACGACTTGGTGTAGACCTTCTTGCAGCCTGATGGGGAGACAAAAAGGCAAAAATGGATTCAACTTGAAAAATTTTAAAGTAAAAAAAAACCCTCATTTGTCAGGCTTGCGCTTGGCAGGCGGCTTCGCTGAGCGAGCGGCGGTTTGTCAGAAGTGCGCGAATGTGTCGGAGCTAAGCGTCAAAACAAACACCAGCTGCTCTTTGGGGGTTACATGTACTTTTCTCATGTACTTACCAAGATTCTTATCGTTTATTATTGTTATTCATCATTGTTATTGTTATTGTTATTGTTAATCAACAGCACCGGCGGCAGTTTTTGAGGGTTCGGAGCATTTTTAAAGGTCCCATTGTGTCGCGCGTCTTCGGTTCTCAAAGCCTGGGACAATTCAATGAAATCTGAAAGAACTTCTAAAAATTCTTTTTTTGAAAAAAAAAGAAGAAAAAAAAAAGAAAAAAAGTTTTTTGTTAAATCTTCTACATCTACGCAAAATCAAAGCAGTCTCAGAGCCAACGTCTGGGAAAGGTAGCTGTGCCCTTTATGACATCACAAAGGGGTCAGTGCCCAGAGCTGCATGGTTAAGCCAACATTTTTGCATATAGATATGGAATAGATGAGAGCGAGAGTCAACATGGGACCTTTAAACACAGTCTCGCTGTCTTATAGGCAGTGGCAGAATTATTGCCGGGTGTTTTTTTTTTTTGTGTGTGTGTGTGTATTCAGCGATTTCATACATTCAAATGAGGTGGAAAATATGAAATCCAGCAGCAAGAAGATGGTAAACTATGATCCCTGACAAATCTGACTCATGCAAAGACGTTAGTCTTGTCTCGGCACGCCGCTGGAGCCTCTGCTTAAGCCCATTTTACACGCCACCACAGGCTATTTGACATTACATGTCGTACAAGTAGCTGCACATCATACGGCTACACGGTGTGTGTGTGTGTGTGTGCGTGTGCGTGTGCGTGCGCGTGTGTCAGAAAACAACTAAAGTGACGCGCAACCTCGAGCCAAATTGCGACTTACACGCCGAACTGGTTGACTGAAAAGAAAATCAAAAAGGTCAGAGGACTTAAGGAGGGCGTCCAGTCTAATTATCACACCCACGCACAGGTCGCTTTCACAATCGTGCCAGTCGCCACTCTCCAGCCACAGCCATGTGTGAGAGCTCGCAAGGTGACAGAGCCCGAGACCGTTTGGAGGCGTGCTAATGAACGCCGAGCAGTTTTTAGCGCACGCAGTTGAAGCGAGTGCAGCGAGCGAGCGAGCAGGCGAGTCGTCTGAAAACGCTTCTCTTGAAGCTTCGTGCTGCCGTGACTCACTGGGCTCCTGGGAGTCGTTCAAAACACCATAAATTTGTCAAAACGAGACGCAACGCAGACGAACCCCAGCCACATGAAACCACACACACACACACAGGGCGTTGATAAGAAGACATATATACAAATATGTATATGTATGTATATATATATATCTATATATATACACTACCAGTCAAACGTTTGGACACCTTATGAATTTAATGTCTTTTCTTTCATTCTCATGACTGTTGACATTGCAGCTTCTCACTGAAGGCATCAAAACTATGTATGAACACACGTGGCATAATGTAGGAAACAATAACAGTGTGGAATAACTCAAACACGTTTTATATTCAAATTCTACAAAATAGCCGCCTTTCATAAAAAACAAACTTAGAGTTATTTAACTTGTCTTCACATATATCGTGCTCATATCTCTGATGTCTTCAGTATCTATCGGCAGTGTAGAAAACAGTGAATGGTGAGAAGGCGTATAATAAGAAGAATTCAAAGCATATTTTGTTTGTTGTGTTTTTTGTTCTTTCATGTATTACTAATATTCTGGGTGATCTTATGGAATGTACAGGATAAAATAAAGCAAAAATAAGTCTCAACTTCAGCCTGTTTCCTCTTTTCATTTTAAGAGTTGTTTTATTTTTGTTGCATATATCTTGTAAATTTGTAAAAAAAAAAAAAAAATATGTATATATATATATATATATATATACACATATACATAGTTTCTTTTTTTGTCAATTGATTGCAGACATGTTCGATTAATTTATAATGAAAACGAAACTAAACGAAAAAAAACAATTCATTCATTCATATATATATATATATATACATATATATATACATATATATATATATGTATATATATATATATACATATATATATATATATACATATATATATATTTCCGTAGCTGCAGTTCCTACCTGGGTAATCACAGTGGTGGATCCGTCTCTTCTCCAGGTCCGGGTTGTTCCTGCGGTTGTAGCGGACGGGCATGGTCGTCTGAGCCGGGTGGGCCTGAGAGAGACCCTGGCCCGCCGGGCCCACCTGGCCCTGTCCTGGGGCCGGCGCTGGCCCCGCAGCCAGGGGCAGAGCCAGGCTGCCGGGCCCCGGGCTGGGGCCCAGGGCGGGAGCCCCGCCGGCCAGCTTGGAGGCGATGGTGGCGGCGTAGGACGGCGGCGGGGACATGGCGTTGAGCAGCTCCTTCTGCCGGTCAGGGCTGCCGGGCTCCGAGCTGGGCGGCGACGGCGGCAGGTAGGGCGCCACCTGCTGCTGCTGCTGCTGCTGCTGGAGGAAGTGAGGGCGAGGAGTCTGAGGGTGGAGGGGGTGCGAGTAGAAGACGGGCTTGTTGGCGGGCTGCTCGGGCGGCGAGGCCGAGGACGCCGCCGGCATGTCGTGGAAGGACGCGTGGATGGAAGTGGGCGTGTGCTGTAACTGCTGCTGCTGCTGCTGCTGCTGATGATGATGGTGATGATGGTGGTGGTGGTGCTGAGGAGCCTCCATGCCGTTGCCGTGGTGATGGTCCAAGCCGGAGTTCAGAAGCTGGAAGAGCGAGCTGCCGCTGTCCTGGTGGTGGTGGTGGTGATGGTGATGGTGGAGGTCGTGGAGGTCGTGGTCGAACGGCGAGGTCATTTCCTGCTTCACGAACACCTCGGCCACCGGGTCGCTACCGCCGGCCGATTGGTTGAAGACGCTGGTGAAGTCTGGCAACCCGCTGAGCGTCAGGCCCAGGCCCGACGAGTCCAGGGCGCCGCCGCTCGGGGTCGGGCAGTGCAGCTGCAGGTCGGGGGAGAAGCACGGCGACGCCGCCTCCGTCTTGATGTGGGCGCCGCCCTGGTGGTGGTGCTGAGGCGGTGGCGGCGGCGGCCGCTCCTGCTGGCACAGGCCCATCCTCAGGTAGCCGCTGTCGGGGAGGTACAGGTTCATGTTGAGGGTGTACGGGGCGCCGTGGCCGTGGTCGTCGGCGAAGAAGCCGTGATGATCCATGACGGAGCCGCCGTCTCGCTGCGACTTCTGCTGGCCGTCGCCGGCGAGCGGCTGCGGGGAGAGGTAGCGGTCCAGCTCGCACTTCGCTGCCTGGGGAGGAAGGCGAGAACGCACACAGACAGACAAACAAACAAGAGAGTTTAACCGTCACTGGCTGCTCGTGTATCTGTCGCCTTTCAAAAAAAAAAAAAAACCCATCTAGAGCGACTATTTTTGGGAGGACAACTGTTTATTGGGACAGTCACCGCGAAAACATTTATCAAGTAGTCATCAATAGGCGGCTGCTACATTCCCTCTCTGCCTGCTAGGCGGCTGAACTCGGAACCCCCACCCCCCCACCTTCCCACCACCACCACCCCCAACAACCAAGTAGGCCAAACTGTGTGTTGGTTCATGAACGCAACTACAGAAAATCATGTCAATACAATTATATATCTACGGGGGGGAAAAAAATCTAAATCTAAGCCGCCCGTTTCTGCTCCGGTCGGTTGATTCCAGCCCAGCCCAGTCTGACAGACTCGAGCTGGTGTTGAAAAGTTGGAGGAGCCCCTCCACCCTCCACCCCCCCTGCAGCAGAGGATGAAAGGGAATGGGGGGGAACACCCATGCCTCCCTGGCCGCTGCTGCAGCAGCAGTAGCAACAGCAGCAGCAGCAGCAGCAGTCTGGGGATGGGCTTTTGCTATTTCTAGGCTCCTGATCCGACCAGCTGTTCTACACACACACACACACACACACACACACACACACACACACACACACACACACCCCAACCCTCGCTCGCTCCCCCTCCTGCTGCTGCAGTTTCCAGAGAGAAACTGACGGACTTGAGTTGCCGGCAGCAGCAGCAGCTTTTTTCTCGCCGGTCAGTTGTTGTCAGCAGCGCTATGGTGCCGAGAGGGGCGCACAACAACTGGTGGACCAACTGGCTGCCACGGGGAAACATGCGCTGAATGAATGCGCTCGGGGAACGCAGCAGCAGCAGCCTCAGCACAGCGAAATATAATAACAATTAAAAAAATAATAATAATAAATAAAAAAAATCATCATAATAAAGTGATTTAAGAAAAAAAAAAAGACGACAGGTCCTCTTGAGCGACCGTAATTACAACAGCGGGGAAAGCACAGATAGCAATTCTGCATTGACACACACACACACACAATCTGCCACGCCCATTCTATGTAATACATCACTCGTGCTAAATCTCTCTGGGGAATCACTATTACGATTATTTTTTATTTTTTTTATTTATTTATTTATTTACCTGAGTGTAGTCGTTCGGGCCGGCCTTGTCCGGGACCTTGCAATCCAAACCAAAGAGCGCCGACTCCTCCAGGGGGAATCCGGCGGCCAGAGTTGCCTTCTGCAGCGGGTAGAAGGGATCCTCCTGCCCGCCGCCGCTGCCGCCGCCGCCGCCGCTCATGGTGAGTGTCGCGGCCATGAAAAAGCTCCGGTGCTGCTGCGGCGACGCAAAAAAAACCAAAACGATCGTCTCCCTCTTTCGCTGCGCAAGAGAACAAGGATGCACGAGCGTGCGTGCGTGCGTGCGTTGATGATGGTTGAGGTGGTGGCGGTGGGGGAAGTGGGGGGGTGGGTGTTTTGTTAGCGTGCGCCCGTCTGCTCCATCGCCTTCCACTTGTTTCACGGCTTCCACCGGCCCGCAGACAGTTTTTCTACGGAGGGCGGAGCGGCCCAGTGTAAATACGGCGCAGGCACCGCCCACCGCCGCCTTTCATGTCCTCAGCCACCGGGCACCGCCCTGCGCTCCATCCGGCTCCGGCGCTGCCCCGCGGTGCACGCACGCACGCACGGACGGACGGAGAGCGCAGGACGGGGTAGAACGGCAGTCACCAAGTACACAAATACATTTGATGATTTTATTTTTCCATCTTTGTGGAGGATCCAGTTGTTTGTAACAGCCGAGGAGTCGTCTTTGATTTTAATGTTTCAAAGCTTCGTGTCGAGAAAAAGCCTTCACAGGTGCTGACTGTAATCTGCGGCACGTCTAGACTTTGTAGCGGGTGTCCAGACTGAAGGTGGGCCAAGCAGGAAGTGTGTGTGTGTGTGTGTGTGTACATATTCAAATTTAATGGCAGTCAGCAGCAGGCCTTTATGTGTCGCTATGGCCCATATTAATTTGCTTAAAGAACTCTTTAAAAACAAAGTCCTATTTACCCATTTAAAAGAATGGGATCTTGTTGTTGTTTTTACGCCCTGACTCTTGTGGAGCATCTTAAAAAAATTGTTGGATGTCCCACTTATTTGGAGACACAAAGCAGCTATCTAAAGCAAAAATGAAACTAAAAAATATCAGTCATATTTCTCAAGAATTTAATGACTGACTGGAAACACGTTGTTTTTTTCTTTTTAAATCCTAAGTGGTTTATATAGTGTGGTACAAATAAGCTCTTCTATCTAGAAAAAACTTTAACTAGGTGCATCTGTGTGATAATGGTGAGTAGCACCTTTGCTTTACTCTAATGAAGTTGGTGGTTTCATTTTAAACAGAAGGCATTCTGTGTTGGTGTTGCATGTCCTCAGCACACCTGTGCTCACTTCCTCAAGGCGTTGCATCTCTCTCACGAAACATGTAGATTGGACTAATTAGGCACTACGAAGAGCCCATTATATTAAACACACAACACCTTTTGACATGTACAGATGAGTCAACAACTTCAAAACTGTTTGCAAATATGCACCCAATAGATGTAAAAGCTTTTACAATAATTTGTGATAATTATGGGCCGTTACCCCTCGCAGTGGTATTTGTGTTGGCAATGTAGGCGCTCGGCTCAGTTTTCTTCCAAATGAGCTAATTTCAAAAGTTTGATGTTCCTGATTGATGATCCCACAGGTGCACCTGCACCTAGATGAACAAAATGTGACAGGCAGGACTGCCTTCTATTATATAACCATAAGGGATTGTGAGGCCCTGTCACACGTACACTGTTTACACAGTAAAAAGAGACGATACTGAAACAGTTTACATACACAGTTACTTGCTCAACAAGCGCGTCAAACTATAGAAGCCCGAAAATGTGTTTCACACACAACACACACGACACCAGTAAGTTGTACTTTTCGGTTTTCCTTTCTAAAGTAATGAGTTCAGTGTGCTCCGTTAGTCAGTTGACTCATGATAGAAAAGAACCAGCAACGAACAGACTGAAAAACAGCTTCTTCCCGAGAGCTGTAACCATCCTGAACGCTCAGATGAGATAAATGAGCAATATACATGTGGACAATGGTTTACCTCTTACTAGTAACTTTTTGGCACTTTAATTATTATTTATTTCTTTTTTTTTAACCTTGGAGGTTCCTTGTGTGTGAAGAATCTTTGCACTTTTTTTCTCTCTTTTAAATTGTTTGACTGCACCGAAGGGGGGGGAGCTTTTCAATTTCGTTATACATCATTGTATGATGACAATAAAGGGCATTCTGATTCTGACATCAGCCTGCTCACTAACGTTTAAAGATTCAACTCGTGTCCACGTTTCCTGCAGTGGTGTTTGTCCACGGCAATCTGCTATCAGTAAACCTGGGAAAAAGATGTGGGAATAATGATAAACAGACCCAATAAAACATGCCACTGCCAAGGCAGAGGAATTTTTGGTTCAGCCAGTTAGCTTTGAAAAATACCCAGTGAAAGGTGATGCCTTTGGTCTTGGACCAGCACACAGAACAATATGAACGCAAGAGATGAAAACAAAACTCTTCACGCACTTGAGGTTCAAAGTTCTATGCCTGTATTTTTTTTTAAAAAAAGAGCCTTTTTTGAAAGTATTTTCTTTAAAAAAAAATACAAACAAATCAAGAAAGAAACAACACAGGATTTACAACTTTAAATTACATTTTTCTTAAGTAGAAACAAAAAGGCTAAAACTTGATGAGGCCCTGAGTGACTGGCGGTAAAACACATTTCATTTGGATTTGTTTCAGCTCTTGGTGCCAAACGGGGGCTTCTTTTTGGTCTGTAAATAAAAGAGACAAAGAGGAGAAGTTAAGACGATGACTTGGACGCCAACAAGTGGCTCATAAGGTTCACAGCTAAGTTTCATCACGTCCTGTTAGCCACCACCACCCCTCCTCTCTCCATCAAAAAGTCCCTGAGATTCAGATTCAGTCGCCGCGATCAGACACTCACAAACACGGTGGGCTTGGGTTGCTTCGGCGACTCCTCCTCTACGCTTCGGCCGACGCGTTTAACCTGCGCTTGTCCAGCACCGGTGCTCCCCGCGCCAGTTTTCTCTACGCCCAAAGAAGTGTCACCTTGTTTGGCCAGCATGCTGATCAGGACCTGCTTCATCGCCGCCAACTCCTGGAGGATCACAGAAGACATGACGGGATGTGATGAGAGGAAGAAATGAAAGCCTAGAGGGATATAATAAATGGAATTGGGACCCCTCTAGACTAAACAACTGCTCCTTTATGAAAATTAATTTGCATTAGCTGTTAGCATTCAAGAAGGTGACCGACCTACGGACATAAACTGCCGCACCTTCTGTTTTCACTGTATTTTACTTTGAAATTATTCTGCTTCGTCAACTGGCTCCACGTTCGCAGAGGAAGTGAACAAATGACCAAAGGTTTTGATGTGACGCTGTCGACGTGCTGACATCATTTTGATTGGTCAGAGGTCCAGCCGTTTGCCTTCTCGACCTCCGCATAGTTTGACACAAGAGCGATAAAAAATACCAGCCGCATTTTTCGCTCCATGGAAATTCACTGCCGGTGTGGAAGGTTGCATTGACTTTAGGAGGTTTTGAAAGAAATAGCGAATTATTTCGCCTGGCAAATTCGCTCTCGATGCGTAAGGACCTTTAATGTGTCTCTCCTTGTCTTTCTTGTTGTGTTGGTGAGCCAAAGACAATTTTCCACCCTGGTGGACGGTAAAGATTCCATTCTATTCTACTCTATTCTTCACTGCATCACAAAACGGCTGCTGTCTAAAAACGATTCCTTTCAATAAATACTGGTAAGTTTTTTTTCATTTTTCTTTTTTGTCCCGCTCCCCTACATGTATCTTTCTGATGAGATGCCCGTCACGAGACACAGGAAGATGCCCCCCCCCCCCCTCCCCTGCCACCGCTGCGGGACAACTCGCCATCAGCTCAACGAGCCCGAGGGTGTGCGGCGAGAGCGGCAGCAGGGCAGAGGGGAGGACTCCTGGCCATTTCGCAGGTCTATTTCTCACTCCTGAGGACGTGAGCCCTGGTATGCCTCTTGCGCGAACGAGTGCATGCACAAATTCACACACACACACACACACACACACACACACACACACACACACACACACACACACACACACACACACACACTGATGGCATCCCAAACAGTCGGGCTGAGAACAGCTGTGTATGACAGGGCACATACTTCATACAGCAAACGGCTAGACCGGGCACGCACACGCACGCACACACACAGACAAACACACACACACACACACACACATGCGCACATAGTGGAGAATGTGCTGCAAAACGGAGTAAGAACTCCTCTGATGTGACTCAGTTTGTTTTAAATAGAGCTGCGTGCTTCGCTCTTTTAAAATTAGACCGTGACAATTTCTATCGAGTGGAAACATTTAACAAAAAAAAAAAAAAAAAAAAGAAAAAAAGCCAAATATACGAAAACATTTGCGTGTTCAGTTTCAAGCTTTTGTACGCACTTTTATCACTGGTTTGTCACAAGTTATTTCTTTATCTTTGGACATAAAACATCTCCCCTCCCTGAATTTATCCCGTAAGGCGGCGCTGTACCTCCTGGTGGCCGAGGAGTCGCTCCAGATCTGCTGCCATGTTGTTTTTCACCTGCTGCAAAGCTGCGCGCTCTTTCCTGAGAGAGCTGCAATTAGATTTCAAAACAGTTGCACAATGAGTATAACAATAATAAACAATAACAATCATAACACTAATAATTATAATGGGTCATTGGGAAAACCTTTTCTTTTTTTTTTTTCGTGGTTTTAGTTCTTAGCACCCGTGGAAAAAATGTCATACGAGGTAGATTTTAACTTTTGCAAAATGTCAACAGACCATCAAACGTCAGACTCCTGTGCAGTCGTTGACAGTAATCCCCCTGCAGAGGCAGGGAAAGCCCCGCAAGAGAAACCATCAACCACCGCACAATAGGTGAAAACATGTTGTTAATTTCTCAAACATCATGAAAAGCTACGAGTGCCGCTTTTTTGTTGTGTTTGTTTTAAATAGTCTACAGTGCTGTCTGAGACTTTTCCCTGAGCTTTTGAAAATGCAATCAGAGAGTCTTGTATCTTGCAAATCTGGAAACTGGTGTTTGGCCGCTTTGTACAGAAGAGGATTAGGGACACAAGAAGAGAAAAAAATTAAGAAAGATTTATTTTTTCAAGTTTCTAATTCCAGAATAACGTGGAAATTTCGAGGTTAAAGTTGAAATTTCGATAATACAGCAACGTGAGAAAGACAAAATTTTGTGAATAAAATAAAAATTTAGCAATTAATGTCAACGTGAAGTCAGTTAAAATGTGGAGAATAAAGTGGAAAGGCTCTGCACGCAAGTCTAGTGGAGTCCTTCCGTTTTCCCCAGTGTCCTGATGACTGTGGGTGAACCTTGTGGGATACACCTGTTTTCAGCAAGTTACTTTTATCTTTGGGTAACTGGGTGAATCCATCCAGTCTACTCGCCAATTTCCACTTTATTTGCGTCGACTTTATTCGTGAAATTTCTACTTACAACTCGAATTGAAAACTTAGAAAATAAAAACCTCCTTCCTGTAATATTTTTATTTCTCTTCCTGTGGCCCTAATCCTCATCCCTAGTTTTGCCACTGGGTGTTAAAGTGGGAAAAATAGATTCTAACTGATGGGCCTTGAAGTCTTGAGGGTTGAGAAAATTATCACAGAGCAAATGTGACACAGTGTTGGCACCGAGAGGCGATAATCTCTCAACACCACTGGGGAACCTTTACATTTCTGTCAGGTCGGAGGGGTTTGAAACTCTTTATTTTTCTAAGTGGCGTGGCGCTCGCCCGAGGTGAGCGCTCGGTGGAAGTGAGCAGCAAGAGAAGACCTGCACTCTGTCACTTTGCATATTTCTCGGCATAAAATATAGTGGTGGTGGAGAGAGGGCCGAGGGGTTCCGGTTAGCACCGGCCCCCGCTGATGGGAATCACTCAATTTAATGATGATTTGCTGCGTGGGCCTGTTGCAGCGCAGCGTCTGTTTCAACCGGTGGAGGATTCAACTGTGACATCGCAGCTTACGTGTCGAGTTGCGTTGGGTGTTAACGTTCGCAGTTTTGAAACATTGTGGTTTGGTCCCTGCGGTTTCTGCCGGGTCCAGCAACAACATGTTGCAGACTTTTTTTTTTTTTTTTTTTTTTTCAACAGCGGCTCAACTTTTTAATGGCAGCAGTTTTTTTGTTTTTGTTTTTTGCGTCAGGCAGCGGCTGACAAATGAAGTAATTCAGACACTCGGCTGCGTCGTCTGGGGCTCCTTATTTTTCTTTTTTTTTCATTCAATAAGAATTTAATTACATTAGTGAAATTAACATGTTGGCATTCGTTTGAAAAAGTATGCCTTTTTGGGTGTTTTTTTTAGCGGCGCTCGCTAATAATTTTTGTCCAATGTTAAATAAACATTATGGGGCAAAACAAAGCAAAAAAAAATTGAACTTGTGCACACGTGCAGGTTCATTAAAGAGCGAGGCGGACAGACAGACACAAAGACGGATCAGCGTAAAAGGACAACCGCCTCAGGGGCGGGAGGTTTGGCTTGCTGCCACCATGACTCAATTAAACGACACACAATGTTACTGAACACACTAATCCAACGCAAACGGTGAGGACACCTGACTTTTCTTTCCCCCCCCCTCCTCGTCACAGGCGCCTGCCAACGTGAGAGACGTACCCGACGTCGTCCTCCAGCGAGGCCACGCGCTGCTTCATGGCGCCGATCTGGGCGTCCCTCTGTCTCACCGCCTCCACCAGGTAGCTGTGGGGCTGCTGCGTTTGATCCAGCAGTCGGTTGGCTGCCAGCAGCTGAGGAACGATGCACACACACGCAAACACGCACACGGAAAAGGGCAATAAATTAAGCAACGGCTGGCACCCGCGCAAAACCTTAATCTATGTGCGTCGAGCGAAACTCGAAATTTGGACGGCCACCAAGGGTGAAACGACTGCCACTTGCACGCTCGTCACCCGATGTTGCAGAAGTGGAAATGTTTGCACAATCTCACAAATACGATTGTGAGAAATCTTTTAATGTGGGACATTATCTCATTTGAAACATCCAGTTCTATTAAAATATCAAGACATACGCGACCGGTCAAAAGTTTAGACACACCTTCTCATGCAATTTTCATTTTTGTATCTTTACAATTCGCTACACTGCAGACAGATACTGAAGACATGAAACGCATGAGCAAGATATATGTAATTATGCAGCAAAGAAAAACACGTTAAATATGCTTTTTACAAAAGGTGGCTAATTTGAAGACTTTAAATATAGAACGTATTTGAGTTCATTCACACTTTCATCGTTTCCTACATGCTTCCATGTGTGTTCACACGTAGTTTTGATGCCTTCAGTGAGGAACTGCAATGTCAAAGAAAAGACATGAAATTCATAGGGTGTCCAAACTTTTCGCTGGTAGTGTCCATTTAATTAACACCAATCTACCCATGCAGCTTTACACATTATTTTTTTTATTTATTTATTTATTCATGAAGATCTATTTGGTATCTTGATAACCGCTGGGGAAAAAGGCTCTTACAAGGCATTGGTTGCACCCTGACCCAGCTCCAATACTGGAGTGGATAAGCATAGGAAATGACAAAAGATTACCTTCTCCCTGCATCTGCAGAAAGTCACTTTGATTAAAGTTGGGCCACGTGGGTTGGATATATTGGTAAACTATAAATGGATGATTTGAAGGGTTGATTCTGCAAGGCTCCTTTTGTTTTCCATTGTCAAATGTCTCGGTGAGCCATGCAATTCCTTTGTATTGCTCATATTCTATGTCAGAACGTCATTCTTTCTTTTCACTCTTTCATATACACCTGTCTTTCTCATTCTGTTGTCTTCCTCATTCAAACACTGCATTCTAATGCCCACTGTAAGTGAAAAATGTAAAAACAATAATAAAAAAAAAAAAAAGAAATGTCCAGTTCTGAGCGTGTGTCTTGTCTGTGTAAAAAGCAATCGCACTGTCAATGCAATATAACAAAAAATGCATAGCGTGACCCGAAACCTCTTTTTTTCGAGGAGGGTCAACCGTCGCGGGTGTGTTAACAACAAAAATAATAAAAAGGACTAAATACTGACAATCTTTGCCGACGCCCAGAAACAATTTCTCATTTCTTGTCTCAAGGCAGCCGCCTAAATGTTAGGGAAAAAAAAAAGATAAATGTGCGTTGTGTTTTATGGAGGCGTTTCCGACACGCAGACGTCTTTTTATCAATGGCAGTAGTGCGCTTTAATTAAAGACGAAGCCATTAAACAGGAATGCCGTGAAAAGCTCGCTCGCTCTTCCAAACGCGTACATGTAGCGGCAGAGAAGCGCCTTTTTGTGGGGCCGCTGACGAGCGCCGCTACAAGAGTGTGCAAGCACTCGGGCCTCACACGATACCGCTCAACTCGGCATTACGGCTTAATCTTTGGGAATAATGGATAAAGTTCGGGTGTTACTCATTAAACAGGGTGTTTTTTTTTTTTTTGTTTTTTTTTACGACCGTCCAGCCAGTCAGCCAGCAGTGAGTGAGTGAGTGAGTGAGTGAGTGAGTGAGTGAGTGAGTGGCGCTGGGTGGAGAGCGGCGCGAGGACAATGGTTGGTTAGTCAGGACCCGTCTGCGTGGGCGGCGGTGCGGTTAACACCCTTGCTTTTTCAGCGACGCCGCGGCATAATATCCAGGTATTCCCTGCATGAAAAAAATGCCAGTCAGTCAGAGCTGACAGGTGAATAGGCGGCTTATTCACACTCGATCTCGCGGGGGCCGTTGCGCAACCAGAGGAGGGTGACGAGCGGCCGGGGCTCGCACGCCAGCCGCCGTTCTCATGGGTTTGAAAAGCTCGCAAGGTGTTTTGTTATGTTTTGCTTGCTTATTTTTTTTTTTTGAGAGCGTCTGGCAGACACAAACGCGCGGCCTGCGACGGCCGCACCCGCCGCACGCGGCGAGCCAAAGAAGAGCGCTGACGAGTTCGGCGGGGAACCCGGCCTGTCACGCTTCCCACCGGGTCGACAGCGGCGGTGGCGGCGGCTGCGGCGGCCCGCGAGTCGCTGACCCGGATCCCACTTCTTCACCTCTGGTGGCAGTTTTTACAAAAAAAAAAGGGGGAGATTAATTAATCTCGACTCGGTTTGGTGTCACACTAGAACTCCGGGATCGTCGAAGGCCTCGCGTGGGAGGCCTCCGATCCCAACATTCGTTTTTTTTTTGTTTTTTCTTAAACGCACGCACGTCCGTCCGTCCGCGGCAGAGGGGGTTAACAACGGGCTTTTAAAGCATTAATAAAGTATTAACAATCCCCGTCAAACGGGTATTTAAAGGGACTGTTGTAAACCAGCAACCCAACTACCGACGTGACTCATTCGATTGCTCACGCGCACTCGAGCGTGCTCAGGCGAAACAGGAAGAAAGACAAGAGCGAGTGAGAGAGAGAGAGAGAGAGAGAGAGAGAGAGAGAGAGAGAGAGAGAGAGAGAAGAGAGAGAGAGAGAGAGAGGGTGGGAGAAAAAAACCTCCTCCTTTTTACTTGGAATGGATGAGACATTTTAAATCCTTCACCCTCTAGAACTCTTCCCCGCTGTGTGGCAGATTCACAGCAGTCTGGACATTTCTTTCATGGACTCAATGGCAAACAATGCAGTAATGGTTTAGAAAACCTTGCTTATCCCTGCCTCTGCACAAGAGCATGTATCGATTTGAGTGTTCTTATAACTACTGTATAGTTTATTATTTGTACTGTTTTTTTAAGTGCTGCAACAGTGTAGTTTCCCAATTTGGGATCAATAAGGTACATCTATCTATCTGTCTGTCTGTCTGTCTGTCTGTCTGTCTGTCTGTCTATCTTTAATAATTAGGTAGAATAACAGCATCCAACCGGCTTCATCGTGTGCAAACTGATGCTCTGAAACATTATGAAATTGAACGATAAGAAGAACGAGAACATCAGCAACACCAGCACTTATTGTGTTATATATCATATTGAACTGAATTGTCTCACACCACCAGCAGATTGTGGAGGGTTCGTCTAAGAACACAACCCAGCACTTTTCAAAGTGAAAGGAGGCGAGCAGGGTTTTCAGGTGAGTCGAGGTGAAGGACGGGGACGGAGCGACCGGAGTCGTGGAGTGGCAGTTTCAAACCGCTTGACAAACGAGCGGGTGATGTCATCGACGGTGGGAAAACAACGGCGCCGTTCAGGTGCCGGCTTGCCGACTGTACGCTCTTTCAAAATTGCATTAAATTAAAGTTAATCCCATTAATGGGTGTCCCCTCCAGGGACAGGTACGCACATGCACATGCACACGAGTGTGTGTGTGTGTGTGTTTACCTCTTGGGATATCTGTCCCGACTGCTGCTTGTGTGTGTCCAGCTCCCTGCGCAGCGACGTGTTCTGCCTCTCGAGCTGCAGGAGCCTGCGGGCCAGCTGGACGCTGCAGTGGCAGAAACACACACACACACACACACACACACACACACACACACACACACACACACACACACACACACACACACACACACACACACACACACACACACACTGAGGAAATTCCAAAACATGAAGGACAACAAGTGGTTTGACACCTGCAGCAGCCGCCGCCGCCGCTCGCCGCTGTTTACCCGACACTCGCGCTTTGTGCTGAAAATGTTTGTCTGTTTGTTTTTTTTCTTTTCAAACAGAAACAGAACCCAGACTGAACGCGAGCTCCGATGCTGCCCGTATCAAACATTCCATCTCTTTCTCTTTCTCTTTCTTTGTGATTCATGAGAAGAGATGATGCGGCTGAGGAGTTTTGCACGTGGCTGGGATGGTTAGACACCAATGCATGAATATGAAGGAAAATATGACAGAGAGCAGACATGTTACGTCTGCAACTGACTGGAGAACAACATTAGCTGCGTTTCCATCAACCCTAGAATTGCGTGAAACCTAAATCTTGCAATAAAAAATGGCAGCGGAAACGCCTCAACTTCGAAAAACCTCTTAAATATTGCTAAAAGGGTTTTTAAGCTCTCACGAGGGGGTTTTTCAGACATATCAAGATAGAGGTTTATCGCAAAAGTGTCATGGAAACACTTTTTCTGCATCTACACATCACGGGACGTGACCTATGGTGTCAAGTAATCAAAGATAAAAATATAACAACCATTCTTGGGAGCAAACGTAAAGGTAATTCTTGTAAAATCTCGCTGGACGCAGCTACTGTGACCGGTTGAGAAAAAGGCAGAGAAGTAACGCGGGACATATCAGGAAATACTAACTATAAATTGTGTTAAATCCTAAACAATGCTATAAAAACGCATCTTTCCTTACGGTTTGCGGTGTGGTAAACAATTTGTGGTGCACACACGGAGGCATTTTGCAAGTTTTAGAAGTGGAAAAATAAAACGGTTGCAAACAAAATATCTCTATAAATACAACACTTGCCTATTCAGACAAAGTGACCCCCTTGTTGAAGGGTGAAATGCTATGAAATGTACTGATAGATTTTTTTCATTTTTACATTTGCGCCTCTAATACCTGTGTTATACGAGCCTATCGTGCAGATTATTGTGTTGTTTTTTTTTTCAACATCATGTCATGATATTGCTGAGCGTCCACTGTCCGCTGTACCTCTGCTTGAGCCGTCGCTTGGCCGTGGTGGGGACGTTGGCGCCGTAGCCGTACGAGAAGAGAACTCTCTCTGCCTCGTCTTCGTCCTCAACTGGCAAATGGAGAAACACATTAGAGTGGAGATAAAAACTTCACAGTTTGGGTTCTTTTTTGTCCCACTTTTAATATCCTGTGCATTTCAACCTCATGGGTTTTAAAGCTTTTTCTGATTTAAAAAAAAAAAAAAACAAAAAAAACAAGTTGATATGTGCAACACAGTGAGTGCGAGAAGCCACGCCGCTATGTCGGCTATTTTTGACGTTCCAGCAACGTGAATAATGTGACGGCTGCCGCGGCCGGTCGGGTCCAGTCGGCGCTCTTACTCTGGGCAGCCTGCACGGTGACCTGGTCCAACTCCTGCTCGAGCTTCTCATACGTCTCCAGTCGGGATGTCTGCTCGGCATTCTGAGCCTGCAGCTCAGCTATCTGCTTCTCTGATGACGCCTGCAGTCTGTAGAACTCGTGGGTCAGGAGCTGAGTCGCCGAGGACAGACCGGGAGAGAAAAGAAGGGGAAGAGATGGTCAGGGAGAGATGGAGGGCAAGTGCGCTATTTTCTGTGGTGATCATAAATTGTAAAAAAAATAATAATAATAAATAAAAGAAGTCGCGTTTTCTATTACCGTTAAAGTCCCGTAGCATACAAATATTAAAACTTAATTTCCACTTAATTCAAAAATTGTCGGCCACTATTTCTCTTTCAGAGTTGATGTCATTATGATTGTAAATAAAACCATGTAAACTTAATTAAACAAGTTCAAATGCAATGTGGTCTGATGATCTGTGATGTTTTAGCAGGTTAAACACTTTCGGCCTATTTTTAGCTCATGCCAAGTGTTCCTCGGCATTGAGGAAATAGTTGGGATGTCACTCCGAGAACCTGTGTCACATGCTGTGCCAGTGCGCCACAATCTCTTGTAAATCGGCACGACGGTCACAATACAGCAATCCAATAAGTATGACCTTCATTGGAACGCTTCAACTGCATTTATTAAAGGTGTTTCCTTTCAAAGACAAAGCGAGGCAAACACGGAAAAGAAAAGCAAGTGAAGTGTGTTAATCATCGGTCAATCATCAGTCTATGTGAAGCCTTCAAAAGAAATCTCAATGAGGAACAGAAGGGGATTTTTTAAGGAGTTGATGCAATTATTTTAATTTCATTTTACAGCGTGACCTTTGCCAGTTAAGGATTAGAGAATCTGCAAACATTTTTTTCCCCCTTTAACTGCAACCATTTATCCATTTTCAGATCTCATGAAACCTCTTGTCTGGCGCTGCAGCAGAGCAGCCGCGCATGATGGATCTGGAAATAAAACAAACAAACTAGGAACTGCCTTGATCAAGATGGTGAGAATGAAAAACAACCGATTGTTTGCAGAACGTTTTGCAGTACGTTGAAGAAACACGTGGCCTCAGCTGAATAAAAAAAAAAAAGCGATGCTTTGAGGAGGAATTCGACAAAAGAGTCTCTGGAATCTCACTAATTCTCACTAAAAAAGTTAAAGGACACAATTAATATTTTACTCAATACTATTGTCATTAAATATTTGCCAGAGAATTGTTTCTTTGTGGTTCAAAGGGTGTTTGGATGCATCAGACTCACACAAACAAATGGAAATTATTTTGTTGCTGTATTGTTAATAAGGCAAAAATAATTGTTCTCTCGTACGCTGTATGTGTTGCAAGGGACTGAATGTTGGTGACGGCACTCAAATAAACTGCGCAGTACAGTAGTGCATCGTAAATGCACAAGGTGTACAAAAAAAAAAAATTCTCCACCACTGTAATTACAGACGCCGCTGACAACATTTACTGCGTGCATGACCTCAAACCTCCGTGCGCTATTAGCCAGGCCATCGGGTTTTTTGTTCTTCCTTGTTATGCTTTAGGCTCTACAAACCACAATCTTTTTTTCAATAAAACTGATTCATCCAGGTTCAACCATGTCGATAGAGGCGGTATTTACTCTGCACTTTTTCTCATTCTAATTTTTTTTAAAATTGAAGAGTCATTTTTCTGCCTTGTTTTAGAGCCCATTGTGACTTTGCACGAAGCATGTGACGTGTGGGAAGAAGAGGACATTCTTTCTCTCTCTCCTCTCCTCACTCAATTTGTTCCTTTGGCGTCGGGTCTCTTTTGTCGTACCTCCAGCTTCTTCTGCTGTTTCTCACACTCCATCTGGCACTGCGCCAGGGCCTTCGCCGTCTCCTCCTTGAGTAGCTGCGCGCGCTCGGCCTCGAACGCGTGCAGCTTGGCCTGGCTGGACAGTTCCGCCGCCCGGCTGTCGGTGCCCAGCTGCAGCTGACGGAACCTGCGCGCAGACGGAGAGACGACATCGCGACGTCAAGACACGTGCGCATGCGGCGCTACGCTGACGGGTGGTTGGGAGGGTAGACACAAAACAGGAAAACCCTTTGTTTTCATAGAAACAGATTACGTGCATCCGTCTCCACAGGTTGGGTTCGAACGTGCACGCAGGTACCACACAAATTCATCAACGTGGTTCTTTCAAATCATTCAAATGTTGACAGGAAGACAAAACACAACAACTGAGACATGGCACCGTGTGACCTTGTTCATCTTTTATAATTACAGTTGGACGAGTTTCTAATTAATTGGCTAAAAGTATGAAGTGGGAGGACGGAATGTGCCTCTTCGACTGTTGTTGTCAGATGACTTTTTAATCCACCCGTACTTGTGTCTGTCTGCGTGTGTGTCTGTCTGTGTTTGCGCGAGCAAGGATGCAGAACACAGGCAGTGCTGCCTTCGGATATTCCCGCGCCAACAGCACCAACAAAAATATATTTTCAAATAACGTTTCAAAGGCAGCGGCGGCGGCTAAATCCGCTGATCGAGGCGTATTATATAATTATAGCACAATGTTATTAAGGGAGCTATTATCCCTTTAGTCAATTATCATACAACACCCAGACAAGACCAGACGTTGTCATCTTGGAAATTGTGCTCATTATTACATTTGAATGTTAAAAAAAAAAAAAAAAAAAAAAAGATTAAACACATCAGTTGAAGTACAGAAGAAAAAAAAAATGTTTCCATACCCGCTCTTCTTTTTTCCCTTGTGTGGTATTAAAAACACACTTGGACACAAGTGCGCACATTCTATTAAACCATGGAGGTCTGGTTGGATAATATTAATAACTCTCGATTACAGCTGACCCGATAGGATTTCATCATCCGTGGAGCGTGGGCCCGACCAGTGGGCTCGCAGTGACAGACATGCACACTTGCTTCGACATTTCATACCTTCTTTTTATTATTGGCCCCTGTAACGTAGTAAACAACGGGGGCACAAGACCTCCCCCCTGAGATGTGTGGGTGACCACCGTCGGCGGTCTTCGACCACTTCACTATTACACTTTTTTTTTTTTGTTATTTATACATTTATTTTCAAAAGTAAAAGAGAGAGAGAGAGAGAGAGAGAGAGAGAGAGAGAGAGAGAGAGAGAGAGAGAGAGAGAGAGAGAGAGAGACGAGTTTTGCGATTGCTCCCGTAAACTTTCACTTTTAAAAAATTTAGCCCTCCGACTTTCACGCCAAAACAAACAACCCTTTTTGTCCCCTTCATATTTATATTCATTTTTGCTTCGTCTGAACAAGTGTTACTGTCTCCGAATTGGCTGCAAAAAAGGCAAATCGAGCAAAGAAGACGAAGCTAGCGCTAGCTTAACCCTAGAAGCTATCACCACACCTACTCGAGGAACATCGCGAGGCGTTAGTCACCGAGTTCAAAACATCGTTCAGTCAGCTCGATCTGAAAAGTGAGAAGACGGTATGTCACGTCAACGAGCCCGCCACGACGGTTTACGATGCAATGGTTCTGTTGAAAGACCCAATAGAACCCCCCCTCGATTCGGAAATAGCAACGTGCTGGATAAATCGCCCGGAGATCCGAGTCGTCACGTCCAGCGACGGCTTTTAAAGCTCATCCGCTTCATTCTTCGCCCCCCAAAATAGGGGCGTGCGCGGGGGTTAGGGGTTAAGGGCTTGTGGCGAGCATCTGTCGTTGCTGGCTTGCGATACGACACAGAGAGGGAATGTGATCACAAGCGGCGAGGGAGCGCAAGGGAAGGGAAAGTAAAGCGCGCGCGCGCGCGCGCGCGTGTGTGTGTGTGTGTGTGGAAAGGCCAACAGCTGGTGGTTTGGATCTAGAGAAATGTGAAGCATGCAGTAGTAACCCAGGACAGGGACACTGCTGCTGTCTGTGCCCGTGGTGGCCTTTTCGGAGGATACAGTATCGTAAAAATGACGGCTTAAAATAGACAATTTTAACAAGTACTCAAGGGGGTATTAGAGGAAAACATTTTGGTGGCACACATTTTCTTTTTCTCCCCCCCCCTCCTCCAAAGACATTTGTTTTGGCACCTCGGCCCGACCGCACAGGACAAAAACAGATTGTTGAGCAGCGAGACTTAAAAACATTTTCAAACACTTCAAGAAAAGAATAAATAACAGCGGTTTGTTTAAAGGTCTCATTACTTTTTAAAGGCAGGGCTGAAGTCAATAAGGTGAATGTTAGAAAAATGAATGGAGGTCAATGGAGGTCCTCGTAAAAATCCAGAGATAAATGTGTGCGTCCGCGTGTCCGCGTGCGCGTCTTTCATGCTCCATCTGTTGCAATTTCCTTGCAAGATCTGAAATGCAGCGACTGCTCCGTGACCCGGAGGAACGTTTGGAGGTTGCACAGCGAGGGTCGATCGCCGCTCCGAGGTAGCGAAGGACTGAGAGTGACTGAGAGTGACTGGAAAGCAACACTACGGTATGATCACGTTATGCCGAATTGGGGGAAAAAAGAAGGGGGTGGGGGTGGGGTGTGGTGGGTTCAGGCAAATGACTCAGTCATAAACTTCAAAGGGACGAAAGGGACTTTCAAAAGAAAAGCCAGTCAGAACCAGTTTTAGAGAGACGTCCTCCTCCAGCTCCTCCACACACACACACTGTCCCATCATTAGAGCGGCGCTAAAACTATTTCACTCCCTGGAGGCAGGTGGCAGAGCCAGTGACACCGGTCGCCACTAAAATGCTCCAGGCTGAACTTTGACCTCGCTGCGTGACCCCGGCCACAGAAAGTCCCTCTCGCGGCTGCTTCCACTTCAACCAACGCATGTTTGCACCTTCAGAAAACGCCCCCTCCCTCCTCCACCGCCCTCTTGGAGGCGCAGCGGAGCACGGTCACACAGTCGGCCTCTCATTTGCATCGCACAGACGAGCAATTAAAATTGCGAAACGCGACTCAGTTAACCTGGATGACGAAAAAATGTGCACCGACTGGTGTGAGATTCAGTGTTGGCCTCGGGGTTCAGCTCCCTCACTTTCTCTGATTTACACCTGGCGCTGACACAGGCTGTGCAAGCAGTGGGATGCAGTGGAGCAAAATGCGAGACAAACAAGCGCGCTGAGAAAAAGAAAAATCTGTTGCCCGCTAAAAAGAATCTGTCACTATAAGCCAGCCGAGTCGTCTTAGACAGGTCTGCTTATTGTTCAGAGGGCGAAGAAGTTTCGGTGCCCTCGATGACATCACGCAGGGCGTAATTAGTAAAATACATTGTATTGTATTGTATCAATACATGTTTCAGCACGTTTCAAGAAAGTTTTAAAAACCTACTAAAAAGGTTCCTGTTGGGTACAGACATGCATGCATGTTGTTTATTACTTAATATGAACAGATTGTGATAAACTGTGGAATTTACAACTCAAAGAGGCTAGAATGTGTGATAATTGCAACTATAGTAATATTGCTAATGTAATGTGATGGGTGGAGTGTGATTGTTTCTTATTGCTTTTATTTTATTTGTGTATATTTATATATGCAAGGTGTAATGTATTATGTGATGTAACATTTAAGTATATGTACTTTTTAATTTTTTTTGGACTCCAGGAAGATCAGCTGGCGTTCGGGGATCCAAAATGAAACCAAACAAAACTGAACTAAAAAGTGGAGCGAGCAAAAAAAAAGCAAAAACAAACAGAAGGACTTTGAGTTTGGGAGTTTTCCCGACAGAATATGACTAATTTTTCCGCGATGTGGAACCTTTTCGTATCCCGCCACGACCGCAGAAGTCTCACTCACTGTTCCAGCAGCTGGTCGTATCTGGACTGAGAGTCTCTCTCGGCAGCCACGGCTCTGTCCTTCTCCAGCACTGCGCCGTCTCTGGCCTCCCGCAGGTTCCTGGTTTAGAATATTAAAGAAATGATCGAACCTCCTGAACAAAATGCACTGAGGGCTGTGTGGCAGAAACACGTTGCGGTGGCACGGACGAGGACCAGGCACCTGTTCTCCCGCTCGTACATCTCCCTGGACGTTCGCTGCAGGTTGTCGATCTCTTGGCCGGTTTTAAGCCGGATGTTTTCCAGCTCTTCTCTCAGCTTGGCCTCGTACTCTGACTTGTAGTGGTCTCTGCATGTGAAAAATGAACAAAACGCGGCTGAAACAGAGAGAAATTGGACCCAACAAGCAATTACTTTAAAAGGAAAGGAAATAAATGGCTGTCTGACCTGGATGCCACATATTTTTCATAGGCATCCTCTCTGGCTTTCTTGGTGTCATCTAATTGAACCTGATCAAAGATTGAAAAAAAAAAAAAAAAAAAAAACAGATAAGCAGATAATTGTGAGTTTGTTCTTCCAGACTGTTTGTCATCTTTGGAAGTTTGGAAGAGCGCAACTGTCCGGACCTGCAGCCGCTCCAGTCGGTCCTCTTTATGCTCACAGCGGACAGTCAGCTCCATGTTCTGACGGTGAAGGTAATCCTTGTCCTTCTGCAGGAGAGTTACCGACTGCTGCAACGTTGCCACCTAGAGGATGAGAAGAGAACACTTGTAGACAACCGCTGTGGAGCGCCTGCAAGCGCCGAAGCTTCTAGACTCGTGGAAGTTGTGAGAACCTCTTTGCTGAGCGTGTTCCTTTCTCTGGTCAGTGCAGCGTGATTCAAGTCCAGAGTCTCAAATCTTCTTGTCAAGTCCTTCAGCTCTGCCTCAAACTGGTCACGCTCTCTGTGAATCATGACGCTTTCTGGTTAACACACATCCGACCACATTTTCGCAAAAATTAAAAGTTGAAGGCAAAAGCTGGCATGAACTGCTTTGACTGCAGCGACTTCGTGACAAGAAAAATAACTCTGTCACAGCATTTCCAAATGATCAAAGACCTCTGGATAATAATAATAATTTGAAGACTATTTTTCTGTCCTATTACGTCTAAACAGACAACACCGAAGAATCCTAGGAATTGCATTTTTTTGCACATTGTTCTCCTGACAATGGTAAGTTTGCATGCTTAAATCAGATCAAATAAACTGTTTCGTGTATAGTTACATATGGTAACAGAGTAATGCTAGCAGACTTGAGATGTCAAGCAGGTCTAAACCACACTATATGTATAACCAACTACATATAACCACACTATAGGTCCAGGTGCCACTGAGAGGAAGCACTCGTGTGGCCGCGGCGAAGAAAAACTATCTGTTAAAAACCTCAGCATGGATCCGAGTTCTCAGAAAAGGACACAAATCAGGTGTCGCAGACACACAGACCCACCGTTTGAGACTTGGGTAGTTGTCTCGGCGATAGTCTCCATCTTGGATCAGCTGTTTGGTGTCAGCCAGTTCGAGAGTCAGTCTTTGGCTCCTCTGCTCCAGGTCAGAGCGCAGCCGCCGCTCCTCCTCATAGCTCTGTGGATTTATTGCAACTCAGTGCTTGACCAAAGCAATGACGTCTGAATCTGTCAGGAACACTGGCCTCATTTTTTTTTATTTTTTTTTATAAATTTGACATTTGTGATGTAATTACTATTAACTCTGCAGTTTACAATATGGCAGCGAGACAACTTCAAAAACATGCTTCACCTCCATCAAAGCCTTGGTCTGGTTCCTGTGCAAGTCCAGCTCCTCGCTCAGCGTGTCCTTCCTGGCTCTCAGCTCAGCCAGCTGAGTCTGCAGCGGCGTCACCGCTTCGTAGAAACGCATCTGGAGACACAGCGGCGCGTTTAGAATCTCACCCCGCTGGTCACTACTAGCGTGGCGGCATCAGCGGGTTCCAAGGAGAGCGGGTACGTACAGCTACGTATTCCTGGATGGAGAGGTCTTCCATGGGGAGGTCGCGGAGCTCCAGGTATCTGTCGTGGGTGATCTCCAGGTCGCGGAGAGACTTCCGCAGCTCTCCGCCCTTCTCGCGCAGCTGTCGGTTGGTCTCCTCGAGCTGCTTCTGCCTGAGCTGGATGGCCTCCATCTCTTGTTTAAACAGCGCCTGCTGCTTCCTGGTGAAGACCATAGCATTCATGTTTGACAGATAATCATCATTTCTAAGACATGTTTGTCTATTCTGTGTAATAGGGGTATTGAATTAAATAACTGTGGGTTAAAATGGGGAGAAGGTTTTAAAAAAAAACACATACAAAAGTCTGCAGAGCTCAGAGCTATTCTCAAAGATTTTCAGCTTTGGCTTTTACAGGTTAACAATATGAAATTTAACACATAAATCAGAGAAGAATTAACCGAATCACCTCACCTGTTCTCTTCTTGCACTACTTTCATTTGGGTGTCCAGGTTCAGGGTCAACAGCCGTTTCTGATGGACAGCATCATTGAGCTTCTCCTCCAGCTCCTCAGTCTGACACACACACCAAACGAACAAAAAAAAATTAGTCATGAGTCACGCCTGACCTGTCACAAGAAAAAGAAAACCACATTTCTGTGTTATTACACTCCTTACCCTCGACAGGTGGTCCAACTTCATGTTGTCTATGATGAGGCTTTTCTGAGAGAGCTCGATTCTGTGCAGCTGGAGGCTATGCAGCAGCTCCTTCCTCTGAATCTGCTGCTGGGTGACCTTCTGCTTGCCGTCCCGCTGCTCGTCGGATGACGAGACGTCCTCGGTGGTGGGGAGCGTTGTCTCCAGGCTCACGTCCTCCGACTCCAGGTCCAGGGAGCTGGAGATGTTGGCGGCCCTCGGCTTCGCTTGATGCTTCTTGTGGAGCATTCTCGACTGTTGTTGTTGTTGTTGTTTTTTTTTTTTTGTGCCGGTCACGTGTAACGCATGACAAAAAAAAAGGGAAGAAAAAAAAAATCTACTCGCGATGTAAACAAGAGACGAGTTCAAGACACTTTTACACTAGTTTACTTGGGAAACAGTATAAGATCCCCGGCATAGTCAAAGCACATTGATTGAATATCACCGAAGACTCATTCCGACGTGAAAGATGAACGAAAGAAATGGCAAATGAAACTTAGCAGCGATATCTCGGGGACAGAAGCAGAGCCGACGGTTTGTTTTCAAGGGTCCCGCTCCTAGCCACCCGCTAACCGCCAAGCGTAAGCTACAACAGTGCCGAGAGCCCTGATCACAGCGCCCCCTACTGCAATGAAGGCGAGTTACAACAAACGTCGATGCTTGGCTTTCGTCGGGATGCAACAGCGTGCAATATATCTTCTAAACACAGGGGCCGCTGTAGAATTTAAAGGCTCGCTTATGTATGGTCGTTTTCCGCTTTCCTCTGCTTTGTTTTCAATGAACTGGCTTCTAATGGCCAACAAAAACTAAACACAGAGACACGAGCGTTCGCGGTATTAGTTTATGTATGGCAAAAGTAACCTGGAGACTCAATCACTTAAAGTTGTACCCTACAGTTTTGTTACGTTTTCTGTATTTTTATTTTTTTTTATTTTTTTCTACTTCTACGAGACATCACCTGATTTTATCTTTTGGCAGTATAATAAAAGCTTAAATCAATATCGCCTTGTTCGATGTGTTTAAAGGTTATATTTCAAAGGGTCTTGTTCGAGGACCTTCTAAAAACACATTTTTTTATGGATGAAGTCCTATGCAGCAATGCTATATGTTGCATTACTGAGATATCCGTACAAAGGAAGGATAATTAAATTTGGGTCATTTACACACTTGCGCGCCCCTACAATTACAGGAATTCGTCTTGGGAACCAAAGCAACGGTCAATTTATGACAGCTAGTCTCTTTTTTCACACAACGCTCAGCGTGAGCCGCGCTTTAACTCCTGGAAACTTTTTTTTTTCGGCCAACCTATTACAGGCACACATGGGCTGCTAACTGTTTTGCTTTCCATCAAACAGGAGAATCGCCGGATTCCGACAGCCTGGTGATCTTATCGTCAACATGTTAAAATCTAAGACTTTCGTGAAGAAGACCCGATCGGGTGGGGTGATGAAGATAGTGCGAGAGCATTATCTGAGAGATGATATTTGGTGCGGAAGCGAATATTGCACCGACTGCAAGCAGGAGTCCACGGTGCTACAGAGAGACGCGTGTATTGAGAGTAATTTGTGCTCGTTTCCACACTATGTGATTCCTGACACCAATGTAGTGCTCCATCAGGTAAAAACCTCGTCTGTCGCCTCCAGAAACGCCATATATTCTATACTATGGTTTAGTCTCTTTTGGGTAGAATCCCTACAGGTCATTTTCGTAATCTGAAGCTTTTATCAACATTTGAGTTATGCGCCTAAAAATCCGTCCTGCAGTACCCCAAAAAGTCCAACGAAAAGTTCATCTAGTCCCTATTTAGCTTGCACCGCATTTTTTGGTTTGTAGTTAAACGCGCAACTCTTGAAATCAGCCCTATGTGATGTCACATGGGGCACTGATTAGCAACAACATCCCAGCTCCTCCTTTGAGTCTGCACTTACCTTGTTTTTGTCCCCTTCCAAACGTATGGGAGAAAATAAACATGGTTAAATATTCTGTTTTAAAGGGATTCATAGTTTTTCGTTTGTTTGTTTTCTTACTAATAAATCACACAAGGCTGCTTTTTTTTAGAATGACGAATAATGAACAAAATCTTTGTTTGAGGTTACCATAACACACTGCATAACCATCTGTCTCTGTGTTCTGCAGATCGACGTGCTGGAGGACCCTGTGATTCGCAATGTGATCATCCTTCAGACTGTCCTGCAGGAAGTCCGACACCGCAGCGCGCCAGTTTATAAGCGTGTGAAGGACATGATACATGAGAAAGAGAAGCACTTTTACACATTCACCAACGAACACCACAGGTGAAAACACAACTGCCCTATTTTTTTTTTATTGTTGAGTCAAAGGATGACCATACAAAAACACCCCAGCAGACGTTAAATACACAATAGGTTACCACTTAAGTTACCTTCACTTACAGTCATGGGACCATCCTTTTAAATGACGCCTGTGTTTGTGTTTATGCTTCATTTGATTTCCGCGCATGAAGGGACACGTTCATCGAGCGTGAACCCGGGGAGAGCGCCAACGACCGTAACGACCGCGCCATCCGCGTTGCCACAAAGTGGTACATGAAGCACCTGAAGGCGTCTGATTGTGACGAGGACGGTCTCAGGGTGGTGCTGCTCACCAACGACCTGGGCAACAAGCAGAAAGCAGAGGAGAGTGGCCTGCTGGTGCACAAATGTGAGGAAAATATCTTGAATGCCGTCAATTTTTGAAGCACGCATTGGTTTAAAAATAATACTAAGTCGTCCACTTCACTTCTCCTAACTCACTTTCCAGGTGAGGAGTACATCAAGAGTCTCATAGCGAACCCTGAGCTGGTAGATCGTCTGGCGCTGTCTGAAGATGACAAGGTAAAATAAACGCCTGTGTACGCACTTTACGCTGGCTTTATGTTGACAACGTGGAATTTTGGACAGTCATTTACTTTGTTTCTTTTTTTTCCAGAATGAGGTCACCAGCAGTAAGGTGTTGTTCCCAGAACACCTCCCTCTGTCCAGGATCCAAGCAGGAATCAAGAGTGGCTCCTTCCTCCAGGGAACGTTTAGGGCCAGCAGGGACAACTATCTGGAGGCCACAGTCTTTGTCCAGGGAGAGGGAGAAGACACAACAGAGGTGTGGCTCAATCTGCATTTAAAACATTTGGTCTTTCATGGACTATAGGTGTGTTTGAGACCTGAAACTGCTCATGCTCCATGGAATGAGGAAATGCCAGAGGAGAAAACACTGTCAATTTGCAATTGTGATTTATATCCATATTTCAAAAATATTGCTGAAGATTTGCAAAAATCTGGTAAGAGTTTGAGCAAGTAGTCCTACAAAGTAACTGACTCTCAGTTCTCACCGGCTCCTGCCAGGTTCTCATCCAGGGTCTCCAGAACCTGAACAGAGCCGTGAACCAGGACGTGGTGGCCATACAGCTGCTGCCTCGCAGCCAGTGGGTGGCGCCCTCTTCTGTGGTGCTGCAGGACGAAGGCAAAGCGAAAGATGACGAGGCCGCAGAGCAGGAGGCGGAGGAGGAGGAGGAGGTGAGTTTTCCTTCCAGGTTTTGATCAGTCCAGCTTTGAATTCAGTAGATAGGTGAACTCACTCGCCTTGCGTCTCGTTTTGTCCGTGCAGTTGAAGGCGACGGCTGCCGACGCAACCCGTAAGCCCACCGGGAAAGTGGTGGGCATCATCAAAAGGAACTGGAGGCCTTTCTGTGGCATGCTCAACCTCTCCCACATTAAAGAGGTGAGTCTCAAGCTCGATGTCGGAAGTTCACCGCTGGTCTCTGCCATTCCAGCTTCCCGTGTCTTCTGCTTCTTTCAGTCAACCAGACATCTCTTCACCCCGGCGGACCGGCGGATCCCCCGCATTCGGATCGAGACGCGTCAGTCGTCTGCGCTGGTGGGCCAAAGGATCATGGTGGCCATCGACGGCTGGCCCAAACACTCCAGATACCCAAATGTAAGTCAGAAGAACCTCCTCTGAGGTTGACTTTTTATAATTTTCTTCATATTTTTTCCCATTTCAATTTACTCATTCCCTCAATGGCAGGGTCACTTTGTGCGCAGTCTGGGGGGCGCAGGGGAGAAGGACACGGAGCAGGAGGTGCTGCTGCTGGAGCACGATGTTCCCCACCAGGCCTTCTCTCAGGCGGTGCTCAGCTTCCTTCCCAAGATGCCGTGGGCCATCACGCCCGAGGTAAAACGCACGTTTTCAGAAGTCGAATCACTGTGTTAGATTTTTACTGACCATGTAGTGAGCGACTCATTTAATCATCGGGATCGGGCTGAGTAGAAGATGTGTCAGTTTTGAGTGAACTTTGCATTTAACGTGGAATCGCTTCTCCTTTAGGACATGAAGAAGCGAGAGGACCTCAGGAGCCTGACTGTGTGCAGCGTGGACCCGCCAGGGTGCACAGACATCGACGACGCCCTTCACTGCAGAGAGCTCGACAACGGAAACCTTGAGGCACACACACACACACACACTACAAAGCCATAAAATATTTTTTTGCTTTTATTTTAAATCTTGCTATTTTCCTGCTTTAGGTCGGCGTCCACATTGCTGACGTCAGTCACTTCATCAGACCTGGCAACGCTATGGACAAAGAGGCTGCAAACCGCGGCACCACCGTCTACTTGTGTGGCAAAGTAAAGAAACACACACACACACACACACACGTTTGTTCCCCATTATGTTCCAGATTGCAGCCTAATTCTCACCATTTACTCTAAATGTAATCTAATGGTGCAAACACATTTAATTAGAGTTGTTTTCCAAACACTGTATCATGGATCAGGCCAAAGTTTTTTCCAGAGGACTTTTAAAAGTTATGTGTTGCGTTCTCGCCCCCATCAGAGGATCGACATGGTGCCTGAGCTGCTCAGCTCCAATCTGTGCTCGTTGCGCTCCAACGTGGACCGGTGAGTCCGTGCACGCTCACTCATCGGAATGCATTACGATCAGTCGGCTATTGGCACAATTCAGTCAGACATGCTTCTTTAATGTACTATTATTGTGTCTTTATTTTTCATAATTTACCAGGATGGCTTTTTCATGTATCTGGGAGATGAACCACAACGCTGAAATTCTCAAGACTCGGTTCACAAAAAGTGTCATTAACTCAAAGGTAAAGCAACAACACTCGACTAAAACAACGGTACAAGTTCTCTTTATTTAAAGATCTTTGCTCTGTCGTGTGTGTCCCTTTTTGTCTTTTAGGCATCCTTGACCTACGCTGAGGCTCAGATGAGGATCGACGACACCAGCAAGACTGATGACATCACCAAGAGCCTTCGGGGACTCAACAAACTGGCCAAAATCCTCAAGAGACACAGGATAGAGAAAGGGTGAGTTCTAAGAGTAAGGTCTGGAAGCAGGTGGATCAGAGAATTTTAGAGACCTTATTTTTCTGCCTCCTCCCTCAGGGCGCTGACGCTGTCTTCGTTAGAGGTCCGTTTCCACATCGACAGCGAAACCCACGACCCTATCGATCTCCAGACCAAAGAACTCATGTAGGTGGAAGCGGCTCACCGCTAAGTCCCCGCAGATGAGCTTTGATTTACGCGCGTGTCGCTTTAGTTTGGACACGTCCATTAAAAAAAAAACAAAAAAAAACTTGTCCCCTGTCTGTTGTCAGGGAGACAAACTCCATGGTGGAGGAGTTCATGTTGCTGGCAAACATCTCCGTGGCCCAGAAGATTTACGATGAATTCCCAGACTGCGCCATGCTGAGGAAGCATCCAGCGCCCCCTCCGTCCAACTACGACGTTCTGCAGAAGGCTGCAAAGTCCAAAGTAAGAGGACTCGGGTGGCAGGAAGGATAATAATCACTTGGCTTTTGGTTTTGGCACATTGTCCATTTTTGTCAGTAGGTTTAAAGTGTATTTTTATTTAATTTGAATGCCCATTTTGCTAGGATTCTAATCACTTTTAACACTTAGGTATGAAACTAATAATCTGTTTTATAGTATTTCTTGTTTCTGATTGACGTACCCCCCCTTTTTCAAATTACTTTTTCTTTTTATGAAACTTATTTAAATATATACAACCTTATCAAAGCCCATTTTATTTATCAGATGAAATTGAATTGAAATTTTAATTCATTTAAACTATTTCAATATTGTCAGTGATGTATATTCATATATATTTTTTACGCAACAAAACAAAAAAAAAAACACAACTGCAATATGACTGAACCTCTGTACTGCCATTCACCAGAATGTGGAGATCCACACCGACTCGGCCAAGGCTCTGGCCGACTCCCTGGACGTTGCCGCTGTGGGCGGCTTCTCCTACTTCAACACGCTGCTGCGGATCCTGGCCACTCGCTGCATGATGCAGGCTGTCTACTTCTGCTCCGGCATGGACAGCGACTTCCACCACTACGGCCTGGCCTCCCCCATCTACACACACTTCACGTCGCCCATCAGGAGGTGTGACATCACGCGTTGCACAACGCGAACAAAATGCCTTTGAACGTTCATCCCTGCATCTTGAATCGCCTCCTGTTCCATCTGCTCTCCGGCCCACAGATATGCAGACATCATCGTGCACCGCCTGCTGGCGGTAGCCATCAGTGCTGACACCACCTACCCAGATCTGATGGACAAGCACAAGCAGTCGGCCCTGTCCAACAACCTCAACTACAGACACAAGATGGCTCAGTATGCCCAGAGAGCGTCTGTGGCGTTCCACACACAGGTAAACGCACGTGCTGCCAGTGCACAATCAAGTACAGCAGCAGTAATTATTCTGGGAAATATTAAGGAAGCTCACAGTCCCTGTAAACCCTGGTGTGTCTCTCTAGTTGTTCTTCAAGAGCCGAGGCATCCTAAACGAAGAGGGGTACATCCTGTTTGTGAGGAAGAACGCCATCATCGTGCTCATCCCAAAGTTCGGCCTGGAAGGGACCGTCTTCTTTGACAAAAAGGAAAAAGGAACTACAAACCTTGTTTTTGACGAACAGGTAAAGAACAAATCTTGTCTCATATGTTGCTGATCGAAGCCTTGTGAAAAACGTCCCTCCTGTTTGCGTTGTTCAGGGTCCCACTCTGAAGGTGGAGAATCACACCTTCGCCATATTCGACAAGGTGAAGGTCACCATCAGCCTGGACGACTCCAATATTCAGCATCAGAAGATCCGCATGGCTCTGATTGAGCCCGTGGTAAGGAACGGTTTTCCTCTTAATGCTCTTAATCCAGTGGTTCTCAAACTTTCTTTGTCACGCCCCACCTTGGAGGTGTCTTGAGGGATCCTGATGAACCTGCAAGTGGTCCCATGTCTCTAGGTCAAAGTTGACTTTTGACCCCATAGACTTGCATGGCATTAGGGTTAGCGATAAGGCTGGAATTAGGGTTAGGGTTAGGGTTACTGCTGGAATTAGGGTTAGGGTTTCGGGTTCCTCATGGGCTAGAAGCCCCAAATTTGACGTGGCTGTGTCTTGAGGGATCCTGATGAACCTGCAAGTGGTCCCATGTCTCTAGGACAAAGTTGATTTTTGACCCCATAGACTTGCATGGCATTAGGGTTAGCGATAAGGCTGGAATTAGGGTTAGGGTTAGGGTTACTGCTGGAATTAGGGTTAGGGTTTCAGGTTCCTCATGGGCTAGAAGCCCCAAATTTGACGTGGCTGTGTCTTGAGGGATACCGATGAACCTGCAAGTGGCCCCATGTCTCTAGGACAAAGACCCCATAGGCTTGCATGGCATAAACAACCAAGTTTGATGTCTTATTTTTGTATGAATCCATATTAACTTTGAGGACTGTTTGGTTTTTCATTTTTAGATCGCTGGGGTCAGCGTTCCTGTGCCAGATGTTCAACCACAGGCTAAGAAACCCAAACTGGACCGCTGACACAGGAAGCAGCATCACAAAGACTGAAGTGTGGACTTGCCAATGCATCAATTTTTTTTAGCAAGTGTATATATTTTAGCAGATATGCCACAATGTTGTGTTCTTAACCTCAAAAGAACCAAACTGCTCTTGCAGTATTTATATGTTGTATCATGCTCAAAAATATCTGAAAGGGTCTAAATATGGTCAATTAACTGAAAGATTTGATCATTAAAGTGTTTTTTCACGTATAGGTTGGTCTAAATACTCATTCCGAAGTATCAGACACAATGTTCAAATATATCTGGGACTCACTCAACACATATATTGTATGCACATTATACATTTTAGCGTCAAGCACCTTAAGTGTAATTATTAGTGTATTTATTTGAGAAAATGTGATCTTTGATTTCACATTTGTCTGTTACTCAAAATCTCTAGAATGCTCACAAATCATCAGGGATACAAAATATCAAAATATGGAAAACTTTACAGGAAAGCCTCCCAAAAAATAGAAAAATTCTCCAGCTAGATGAATAATTCAAGTTAATGTATTTTCATAATTCAGTGAATGCCTTTGCATGCAAAATAAAAGGCTCAATCAGCATTTCAGTTGGCTAGTGGTCAGCAAAAAAAAACACTTAATCATGTCTGAATTTAATGGTACAGTGTGTAAACATCTCCCATCTAGTGGTCAGATTTTAGGTTGCAGCACTCATTCTCACCCCCTCCCTCTCTTGAGTTTGCCAGTGAACTATGGTGGTCTGCGCACAGAAACCTGGATACCTCGTCCACCTTCTTCGTTGGTTTATTTGAGCATTCACCCTAATTACGAAACGCGCTGTCAGACAGCTCGATTGTCCATATCAGGCTTTGTTAGAAATATGTTGATGCGAGACCCTTGGTCTATTTATATTATACATGAATAACCAAATTACTTTCAATTGTACTGCGAGTACACACTTTTATTAATGTATTATGAGCAGTGTGTTAAACTTTTACCAATATAAAAAAAATCAAATCAGGACAAATTGTACACCCTGAACCTTTAAAAAAAAAAAAAAGTGGTAAACGTCACAGTGGTGAAAGTACATTTTTATATTCGAAAAAAAACAACCACGAATACAGTACAAATAGCCTGAATTTGTCAGAATCAGCACAAAATAAAAACATTGTGGCACCAGAACTGCAGCTTTGAAGGAGGTTGTTGTGCAAAGTGTCAGAACAGACAGTTTTTCTGTCCATCTTAACATCCAGATACCATGTCCTACACTAGGATGACTCGGCTGCATTACATAGACGCTTACCCTACACACACAAGAGTTGAGCGTCACAATTTCCAAATGATGTGTAAACACCTGTGAAAACATTCAGTCCTATCTTCAACTTCAAACCTGATTCACCCTGAAGAGAAAACCATGTAAATGCTCCATGAGTAGTGTAAACCATGTTGTATTGGACTGCAAACTGATCACGGCAGCTGCCCGCTGGAGGAGGCGTCCCTTTAAACGGGTCAGCCACGCAATGCTCAGTGATGAGGATGAAAAACCTGGGAAACAAAATTAGAAGGATCATGAGGTGGATCCTACAAGAGAATTGCCGCTTGCCAAGCATAACAAGAGATCCAGATCCTGTGAAATCTGGAGTCGTGAACTGAGATGCAAATACTACCTTGACTTTGGTGTATCGAGTGGTTTGAAAGGCATCTTCCACCAGGTTCAAACGGAAGGACTCTCTGTCTGAGCCGAGTCCGTCGATAATGCTGGCCGTGCCGGCTGAGGTAGTGCTGTAGCCGCTGTCCACCTGGATTGCACACAGTCATTAGCAACCCGACGAACTGGTCTGATCTGAACGATCAAGTAGCACGACGCACTGACCTGCATGCTGGAATCGTATCGTATGCTGCTCCCCTCCGCCAGCAGTGACACGAACATGTGAGAGGTTTCCGCCGTCGACACACTGCCCATACGAGAGCTGGTCAGCTGTCCGAGAGGCTCTCCGCCTTCCTCCTCCTCATACTCCAACGTTCCCTTCACCCCAGTGGCTTCGTCCCCGTTCTCCTCCTCCTCCATTTTCACAGGTTCAGCGGAGTCCAGATCCACCCTCTGGCCGTCGCCGGGCGGACAGGTCGGCGGCGACGATGGATCCAGCTCCATCGCGGGGATGGTGGACAGCGAAGAGGAGCAGGTCAGCAGCTCCTTAGCCTCCTGATTGTCCTGCAGCCTGGGGTTGAGGATCGGGGAGATGAAGGCGGGAGAGATCCGGGAGAGAACCCTCACTCGAGGCATGGATCTGGTGACGTGTTGGGGTTCGCTGTAGCTGAGCTGGTGCGGGGAGCAGCTCCGTATAGGCGAGCAGCCCTCCACATAGGGGCTCTCATTGCAGGAAGGCACATCTGCGTCCAGCGGGACAGCGTGGGGTGTTAAGTTATTCTGCTGTTTCCTGTCGGCTATAGAAAGAAAACAGATTCAACATCGGGAAGTTCTGCAGCGTTTTGTCTCGACTGAAACCAAACCTGTGCCTGCCTACCTGTGCCTGTGGGTGTGCACGCTATGTCTGCAACAATTGGGGAGACGGTGGGGGAGGCAAAATGAGCGGCACACGACCCGTTCAGAAACAGAGGGCTGGTGATGCTGCCAAAGCTCGCGTCCCGAAAGTAGCCTTTCTGGATGGGACTGGATGAAAACTGACCCTGGTTTCAGGGCGACAGAACAGATGATGGATTGAATACACAATCCCATAAAAAAACAACAACAACATAGTAACGCACATGGACGTCAACGCTTTGCTCACCGTGGAGGGAGTCTGGGCCCTCACACTGCAGGACAGAGGGGAGGAGAACAGAGTCGCCGTGGCTTCCACTCCTCCCGTGGCTCCCTCCTCCCGATTCAGAGTTGGCCTCCCTAAACTGGCTTGGTTTCTCTCCGGGCTCGGCGGACCCGAGCTGTCAGAGCTGCTGCCCAGACCATCGAGGAAGAGTTTTCGCCTCAGTGAGGAGGAACTGAGGCTCTCCTGCACCGCCTCGCATGCCTCTTCGTATCGGTAATAATCCCCTACGCAACGGAGAGAGGTCACGCATGAGACATGAGAGGTTTGACGTGAGGAACAAGAGTCCAGTGGGTTCTGATCAACGGCCTCATAGGCTCACCTAAAACTTTCTCCAGGTTAAAGGTCAGAGGCAATGAGAGGGTTGTCTGACAAGCAACTGTAAAAAGACAAAATACAATATCAAAATGAAGTTCTAGGTTTTCGTAGAGGAAAAATAAAAAATACTAAAATCTTTAAAAATAAAATAAAATAAAATAAAATAAAATATATTTTACATTAAGTGAAATCCAGATTGAAGACTGACCTGAAATCCTTTCTGGCTCCTCTGCAATCATTTCAGCCACACTACCTTTAAGAGAAGGGATGCAAATAATAAGAAAATAATATGTAACTATATGTTGTGAGCTTATAAGGAATTACAAAAATATATTTAATCTAAAATAAAATACAATGCAGAAGTCACAGACAAATTCATAAAGAGAAAAACATACTTGTCTTAAAGAGTTCAAGGCCCTTACGGGTTTCTGGCCGTGGCCAAGGAGAAGGCACGATGGTTCCCTTGGTAAAAAACTTTTTTGAGAAAGACAAAAGGCAAAAGGCAAAACGCATGAGAAAAATGAACAATGCATTAGCTTCTCTATGACTATGTAAAATTGAATACATTTAATACCTGCTCAATGGCGTTCTGTCGCTTTTCTTCAATGTCAGAATCATGTCTGCAAGTAGGAATAGGTCTGTTAAACCACTTTCTGTCATTACTGTCGTACACTTGAATACAGCCAAATGAAACACATACCTTGTCTGACTGAGACAAAAAGACTGCCGCAGGATTTCCTCCTGGTCAATGTGTACCGGGAAATGACTGGCCATATCCTCTATCGACCAGTGAAATTTAGGAGGGGTCTGCAGGTGTGACAAATTGGAAAACATTATTTCTTACAGCATCCTGTAGGATTGTGTTTGACTGTGGAGGCTTCATGACATTCCACACAAAGAGTCACAGTCACTCACAGTTTTGCAAGGCTTGTACTTGAAGACGGATGGACTCGGAACCAAGGCTTCACGGAGATGATGGTAGTCATTGGGACTTTCGAAGGGATTTCTGATTGAAGGCCTTCCGGGAGTCTCTGGAGCGATCTGAGATGTTACCTCAACAGGGTCCCCCATCTTTCCAGACGAGACAAACAAATGTACGCTTACAAGAAATAAATCTCCGAGGTAATAAACATCAAGACAGGCAGTACAAATATATTTAAAATTAACTGATGTTTAAATTAGAGACGTATGAACAGAACGTTTCCACTGAAACTGGGCAGAAGGAATTTGAATTTGAACGTGCTCATTCTACACGCTATGTCGTATGAAATAAAGAACATATTCATGATTAGCAGTTGGTACTTACGGTGCATCGGCCAGGACTTTATCCACACAACTTAAAAGTAACATTCGAAGCGCAAGCAAACAATCTACACACAGCGGCGTCGAGATTCAAACGTTGTTTTTTCAATTTCGTCTGCAACGGCCGCTGGCCAATCGAATTATTTCCGGAATGCCTCGGCGACCAATGGAGAACGCGTGTCATTCGTCACTTCCGGCAGTCGCTCTCTTTAGCGCGTCTTAAGGCACGTTAGCCGAATGAGTCATTATTGAAGAATACTTTTTTTTTCTAATTTGGAGGTATTTTTTTGTTATCTTATATGCGGTAATAATAATATCTTTAACGCGTATTTTGTGAGCGGTTGCTATATCTGCTTGATTTTTAGCCACGCCAGTGACGTATTAGAGTCGCAGTCGCTAGCCACATGCTAGCAGGCGTTTGCTAACATTAACTTAAATTCGCTTTAAACCATGGCGAGTGCAGCGAACGCGAATATGAACGCTGTCCGGGAGACAATGGATGGTATGTACGCAACTTCAAATGATTTACATTGTGTCACACGTGTGCCGTTTGGTTAAACCCTGATCTGCACACAGATTGCATTGCCAACTACTACATGCACAGAATGGAGAGCGGCTGTGTCTTGCTGTCAGTAGAAAGTAAGTCATTTGCCTGTGATGTTTTCCTCCCTAAGTCCTCCTGGAGATCTCTAGGCTGCTGAACACTGGTTTGGACATGGAGTCGCTGTCGATATGCGTGAGACTGTGTGAGCAGGGCATCAATCCTGAAGCGTTGTCTGCTGTCATCAAAGAGCTGCGTAAAGCCTCCGAGTCTCTGAAGGTACAGACGCTGTCCCTTAAACATCTCTATATATCATAGTTCCTATATGGTTTAGGCTATACTGCTAGAGTCAGACTTGACAGTGGGTAACTTGTACAGCCTCCAAACCTGTGTGTGACATGAGAAGTAAAGATGCTTATTTCAATAAATATTTCAATAATTAATTCCGATGACTATATTTTCTTATCCTTTATTTTTTATTTTTTAACGTGTGTTTGTGTGTAGAGGAAGGTCTCTTAATCTATGGTTAGTGTGTATGGTTTTTATGTTGCATGACTACGCATCAAGACACTTTCCTTACATTACAGCAGTCTCATTATGATAGTGTATTTATAGCTGTGTCAGTCTCACCTTATGATGTATGGCTCCAATACCTTTGTGCTTGGACCACTGAGTTTGGCCACCTCTTCATCACTCGTATATCAAATGCTCTCCTGCGAGACTGAAATACCTGTGACTAATGTTTTTGCTCTTAGAATAAGCAAGTCTGCCAACGGCACGGCTTCTTGAATACATAAAACATGCTTTATATTGTTTTTATCACCCTCAATGTAATATATATATATATTTCTTTTGTCTTTCAGGCTTCTGAGAACTGTACTAGCTGAAGCTGCAGTCACATCACTTCAGTCAGGGAGCTTAAAGATCACGCCTCATTGAATCTGTCCCCGCCAAGGTCTCTACCGCCCATCAGACGTCTGCATGTCGGCTCTTTGTCCTCCGTTTCTGGATGACTAAATGCTCATGATGCGTTCTTGGACCTGTGTCCAAGTTCCTGTCAGAGTATTAAACCCCAGTCTTTTTTTTTTGTTGTTGTTTTTACCAAATGCAAGTCTTCTTCTGACACTTCCAATTTGGGAAGTATCAGCATTGACATCCTGCCTCAATTTAAATCTGCTTCAATTTTTGTTTGTTTTTTCAAGTGTGTATATATGATGTTTGAAATATGTATGTGTGTACATTTTCCATTTTTTGTATATTTAATACTTTTTTCATCCTAATCATTAAGCCATTTCCATTTAACAAAAAAAAAATCTAAATTAAAATGTTAGTCAACGACCACAAGGGGGCGTTGTGTTTTCTTTTAAATGAAGGTACAGGTACTGGCAGCTTTTTATTTCTTTCTCACCATGTGTGTTCTCCCATCACTTGAACGTGCATCTGCATTCAGTTCCTTTGGTTTTTATTAGGCTCTTTCTTGAGTGACATTTTTCTGTTTTACTGAAAATTTAACCTCATTGGTCTAATTAACGTTGGATATCTTTTTCCAAAGGAAACCTGACAATGAATGGCAGTTTCAGGTGACAAATAGACGTCCGTGTTGTCCGGACCCCATTGTAGAATGCAGCTAAAGGATGTCCGCCCTGACACAATATTATTCTTCCAGGCCTCCGATTTTTACAAAGGAAATTATTTTTCCAGTTGCACTAGCTGAAGGGGACAAGGATTGTGGTAGAACATTGCACAATGATACAAACGCATACCACGCAGGGGCAGATCACATCCACTCATACAAAAGAGAAGACATTAATAAGGCTCATTCTCTACGGCAGGATGTCCTGTTGGACCGAAATCTGAGCCGCTCTCGGTGTCTGCGCGAGACTATTTGAGACCTACTGCCAGCTTGACAAAAAAAAAAACAAAAAAAAAAACACGACTTTGATCAACCAGAAATGAAAGTCCTACATCATGTGTCTAACCACACAGAGCACTGTGTTGTTTCTCCACTGTCTGTGAAATGGATCTATTCATCTTCCAGACGAGAGAGAAAATGCTGAGGACAACAGAACATTCCTCCACAGGCCAGTATTCACGCGTCCTTTCGTCTGCAGAAGCTGGAATCACTATCTTTTAAGTGTGTGTGTGTGTGTGTGTGTGTGTGTGTGTGTGTGTGTGTGTGTGTGCGTGTGTGAGCTCGGAGCTCACACGCAGGGCCGTTAGACGTCTACAAATGAGTAGCCCCTGAGCCATCTGACAGAAACTCCTCAGCCCCCACCCCGCAGACGAGCACAGCGAGTGAGCCGGGCCGGTCCCTGTGTGTTTCTGCGCGCAACTTCTGGCTTTTCCTGGCTGTATCTCGCCGTCAAAACTGACGAGGGGGCCACAAGTTGCTTTTTTTTTTTTTTTTTTTTTTTTTAAATCTCCACGCACCCCCTTTGATCTCTTCACACGGTACCTGAACCTCCTCCCACCCCCCCAACACTGGCATCACATTAGCCAGACTGTGAGAGGCGGACGGACACGGTGGAGTGACTCTCGCTGATAGCGCGTCAACCCAAACGCCCCCACGTCGCCCCCCGCCTCCCCGACTCTGCACTGCGAGGGTGAACTGCGTTGCAGTGCTGATGCAGGCAGACCCACATTGAGGATCCATTTCTTTTTTTACAAAGGCAAAAGAGTTATGCGCGGCGGCTTGATTGGCCACTGTGGGCGTGGGATCCGGGGCGCATTGCTCTCTGTTTGATGTGTGTGAAGGGTTTCTCCTGATCTTAGCCGATGGCTTTGATGTCTGTGGAAACAAAATATTCACAAATCCCATAGTCCTGACTGAGAGATTAGCGTCCGTATATGCATAAACATCTAAGGTGTTCAACTAGGGCACTGGTCAGGTCACATGACTGTATAAACTCAAGAGGCTAGCAGGTCCTCACATCAGGACTTCTAAAGGTGTTTACGTTTGTACGTCTGATAATTACCCCCCGGCTGAGGTTTATTATTTATTTATTTATTTATTTATTTATTTTCTGATAAACGAGGGCAGTCTCATTTAAAAGTGAAAGATCTGCGTGTTGCAATTACGGTCCAGGTGTTTGCATTGGATATTACAAAAATAATTAGACTGGACTGATTAGACGTTCCCCATGCATAAGGAAAAGGGAGGTCTGTTGATGTGCCAGCCCAAATTACAAACATATTGTTACATCAAACACAAGTAGCCTTTTGTGAAGCCAACTCGGACGAAGAGTCAAAGACCTGAAGCTCACTTGAGTTTGGCTTCCTAATTAGCATTAGCCACAGAGTGGAGTGTTTAATGGTCTCCCAGCAGGAACGAGGTGTTGTTTATGTCTATTTCATGTTGTATTTCTCATTATGTGATGATTTCAGGGCTGGACTGTTCAGTTAAAAGACTTTTGTTTCTGATGGGTTATTCTCAGTGGATTTAAAAGAAAACTTTGGAAACTTTAATTCTGGCGGTGCATTTTATTTGTGTCCAAGGCAGGAAACAAAGTTCTTTGAAATGTAAAGTTGAATCGCTACCATATTGTCTGGCTCTTGTTATCTTAGCTGTTATTATCTCAACTATCTATAAATACTGCATGTCCATTGTTATGTTCTTGTAATGGAAGTTGGGCACTTCAGACAGACTTTTTGTCTTTCAGACAATAAGAATTTATACTTGAAACAGTGACTTGTATACTTTAAAAATACAATATACAACATAACAGAAAACAACTCGGTTCGACTTAACTGAATGACCAGATTTCGAATGACAATAAACCCAAATCCAGATCATTGAACAGCACTGAAGGGCTTTACGTGACCTTGCACGTCAAATAAATTTAGCCCTCTGTTTACAGCATCCTGCCAAAACTGAGTCTCTGCTGTGCCTCACATTCTCTCTGGAGGTGGCAGAAATAAGGCAGCTGTCTCAGAATTTGGAACAAACTCCTCGCTGTCAGTGTTGATCATATATACCGATCAGATATGTTTTTGGTCTTGTGATCTCGCAGGGGATTTTTTTTTCTCCTTCCTAATCCTGTCCTGTCCTCATCCTTTAGGAAAGTGAAGCTTCACTGATGGTATTTGCCCCAAGAGGAGCACTGCGTGACCTTGTTAGTGCTCACCCCAGTACACCACCCTTGATTAAACACAGGCCGCACTTTTACACTGCAAGATTACACTATTTAGTTCCCAATTAAATTCATAGCGAGGAAATTGGATAATAAACTCTTTAAAGGATCGTTAACAATCATTAGACTGGATAATAGCGTGGCAATCAAAATGCATTTAAAAATTAAAAAAATAATTTCCAAAGTCTTTTCGTGACTTTGTTGTTTTTGGACATTTTCCAAGCTGATTAATGTAGGATTGATTGATTTACAGTCGTAATTAGCTGTCTTCTGCATAGATGCATAGTAATCATATCCTGCTTGTTTTAAAGTATTAATTGGTTTCATTAACAAAAGCAGTTAATTGAATAACAATTAACAAAGTTGGCGATGGCATTGACGCGGTGCGCGCAGACTCCCTTGTGTTTTCCCCCCGCGATGATAATGAAACCACCTTTTTATCAGATTGGAATTTTGTGTGTTGGACTATGTAATGACTAATATGATACTGGGCTTATTAGTTTATTCGAGTGACTCACTGAGGCGTTAAGCCCGTGTCGAGAGTGGTGTGTTTAACAGGTAGTCGCCATATGTTACCTTAATCAGACACTGGAATCACATTTGGTTGTTAAATTGTCTTCTAATAAAAGCAGGTAGTAAAACAACTCGGGCTAATTCAATTTCAGGCGAGTTTGGCTGAAGTGAGCAGCTGTTGGTGTTTGCTGAATTGTTTTAGCGTCTCCTCTCTTTCTGTGTTTTTCTTTGTTGTTTCCCCCCCCCCCCCCCTTTCTTTTCCCTCCAAAGGTTTAACTGCAAACAGGCTGTTTGTTCTTCAACTTTTCTTGCAGAAAATAGAGATGGAGGGTGGACGGGCTGTCCACTCTGCTTTAAAGAAGACAATACCAGGCATATTGCAGTGACAGCTTGCATTGTGTGTGTGTGTGTGTGTGTGTGTGTGTGTGCGTGTGTGTGTGTGTGTGTGTGTGTGTGTGTGTGTGTGTGTGACAGAGAGGGAATGAAAACAGTGCGAGTGAGGAAACTATGCCCGTGTGTATGTTAGAAAGACAGAGAATGTCTGCGTGTCTGTCTAAGAGAGACAGAGAGACGGATGGTTCTTGTAAATACGGCATTGTGAGGACCGTGTAACATGTTTCAAACCAGCAGAGTGGGGACTCGTCCTCAAAGTGTGGACTTTAGGCCAGCTCTCATTTGTCCTCATAATGATTCGATTTGTTTTTTTAAGGTGAAGTTTTTAATTTGGAGGTCGGGTATAAATGGAGATTAGGTTATGGTTAGGGTCAGGCTGTAAAAAAAAAAAATAATAAAATAAAGACACTGAATAAAAATTGAAAGGAAGTCAATGTAAAGTTGTAACAAGGACAGAGAGACCTGTGTGTGCGTGTGCGTGCGTGTGTGTGTGTGTGTGTGTGTGTGTGAGAGAGAGAGAGAGAGAGAGAGAGAGACTGAGAAAAATGCAATGACAATGGGAGAGTGAGGACCATGTGTCTGCGTGTTTGTTAGAAAAACAGAGTGTGTGTGTACGTGTGTGTGCCCGCGCGCATGTGTGTTCCGGTGACAGCTTGTATTCTCCATGATTAATGATGTGCTGTGTGACTTGATAAGTGCTTCGGAGGACCAACGCTTGTTTCAATTAGACCTTGTGAAGGTCGCGACGCCGCGCCGGCCTCTCATTATCATATCCATAATCAATCCACATTATCATTGGAGAATGTGGAATGGATGTGTGATATCTTGGTCATACACATCCAGACATGGGGCACATGCGCGCGCGCGCGCACACACACACACACGCACATGTGTGTTTGCACACGGGCACCTAATCACATAGCAAAACACAGTGACATCCCTCTTACTCATAGTGGCACAGACGCACAAGTGCGCACGCACGCGCGAACACACACACACACACACACACACACACACACACACACACACACACAGCCTTCACTCCGAGTTGATTTGAATCATATCCACGGCCGTCGGAAACGGATTGTCTGTTCACATTAAGAGGCTGTTTCTGAGAATTAAGCGACGCTGATGGTGGTGGCATTTCACATCCCCTTTTGCAGACACAAATGCCAAAACATCATTCTGTCAAACTCCCCCCTCCCCCCGCCCCGCCCTAGTGTGCACGTGCACGACCCCGGCCACGCACGCTCACACCCGCTCACTAAACCGGAGACCCCCGGGGGGTATTTTGAATAAAGCCGAAGTGATTCGTATGTTTTTACTGCTCTAATGAGAACAGATTGAGTGGTATTTACACTTCCTCGGATGATCTAACCACCTACACATTTCCCTCAAGCTTCTCCGCCGCTCACTGGCCAAAACAGACATGTGGAAAGGGACCAGAGCTTGGCTTTGAAACAGGAACACGACTGTGAGCATCATCTTTGTCTCTCTGGCATGTAACGGCACCATGGCGTGGTTACAGCACCAGACACAAAAAAATGTAATTAAATATTGTCTCCAGATTAATTTGTTTGGAAGGAAAAGATGTGCGGAATCAAAGGAAAGTCAATTTAACATTCACACTGGCGGTGGGTGATGATGCATTTGGCTCTGGCTGTTGTTGTATGTAACATTTTAAACAATTTATTTGTACTATTTGATCTTTCACTTAGAGAGTGCATCAGTAGCCATGTCCTTCCATACACGACCAGAGCTGCACAGGATTAAGGGAAAGATGATTTTAAAAAAAATGTCAGAACATACCTTTCTTTTTTCTTTTTTTTAAATATAAAAAAAAACAATGGACTACACTACCCAGAAGGAAAATTTACTCCTGAAACACTGAGTGCATCGTTTCATTCATTAGTAGGGACATCGGAGTCAATGTGGGCTTTAACGATACCTCTGCGCATGATGTCCAACTTTGAAAAAAGGAATTCAGTGTCTCTTCAAACGTGTGTGTAACATTGTCAGCTGTAAATGCTACATTTTATTTTTTTTCATTATTCTCCTGCACTCACTGTTTTATCTTTTGTCTTTCCCACTTTAATTACTGTGCACCAAAACACCAAGGCAAATTTCTAGCACCGGAGAAAGCACTTGCTCATCCCAGCCGTGATTACGCTGCCTGAACTCATCCAATAAAAGTGCATTAGTGTAAGGTGCAATAAACACAGCGGCACTTTAGCCCTCGCGCTTTGCTTGACCGTTAAATCTGGTGCAAAAGGCCAGCCGGAAATTTACAGAGTTATCAAACTGACTTTTCTAGACAAACCTGTCAATAACGTCCGCTCTTCCTTCATGTCGCTTTCAATTTATAACATTTGTATTGTTCATGAGATGTAATAATTACTGCCTTGTCTTGTTTTTTGTGGTTTTGTGACGCAAGCAGCCCTGCGTTAAAGACAACGTTCTCCCCATAGACAAAAAAGTACAATCAATAATCTTTCATCAATAATAACTTGCTCAGCAATAAACCTGATTCTGACAGAGGTCTGTTGTATTCCAAGCCAAGGTCCTCCTGTCCTTTTGTAGTTTTACATACCAAACTACAACAATCACAGATGCATTACGTGCGTCAGGTCAAGAACATCAACGTGACACAGAAATATGTAGAGAATCTCAGCGGTTTCCTTTGGAACAAAGGAGCTTTACGGTTCTCCTCTTTGAAACGATATTGTTTTCATACTCCACCAAGTGAGAGATTTTACTGCAAGTATCAGCTCATTGTTTCATTTCATGGGAGTTTAAGCACAATAGCGGCTGGAGAAATTAAACCTGTGACCTTCCTGTTGTGAGACAAAGTCACTTCCCACCAGGGCATCCTGCAACCGACTGCTAACTGGGTTCTGCCAAACAACTGTGTTTGCTTATTAGACCATGGATGAAAAATTAACACATCTAAGGTTGTAATAATTTCTTCAGGCTCACGGGCCTATTATTCATCACGTCCTTGTTTACATCACCTTATTTTATGGGCTCACTGTGGCTCGGATCAGTAAATCAATTTTAAGGTGGTGCCACGAGTCAGATAATTTAACTCCAGCCCGAGGGGGATTAAAAGTGAGCATTCCAACACTTATTAAGCACTTAAAAGGTGGGAATTTACAACATGAATCGACTCTGTGTAAAAACTGATGGCTTCATCTGTATTTCCTACGGATGGAGAAAGGGAGTCGTGACATTTCTTTTTGGCAAGGAAAAGGCCAGACTCAGCAGGAGTTATCAAAGGCAAAAAGTAAAAAGTTCGCGTTCGCTACCCCACCGCCTCCACCCCACCCTTCTTCCCCTGGAGATACTCATGTTAAGCATAATTAAGCAGATTTGATTAGCATCAAGCCTGGCTTCCTCTCTTGACTTTTAATGAATGTAAATCTACCATCTACATCCTAAAGATTAATTTCTGCCAATTAAAAAACACAAGAGGGTTTATTGGAGAGAGGGGTGGCAGTGTGTGAGTGTGTGTGTGTATGTGTGTATGTGTGTGTGCGCGCGAGCACACGCGTGTGTATGTGAGGGAAAGCGTGTTAAAGTCTTTTGAGTTGGAGTACAGTCGGAGTTTTATCCTCTTCCCCCCTTGTCTTCTGGTGAGATGGTCTCTGGAGATCTGTGTGTGTGTGTGTGTGTGTGTGTGTGTGTGTGTGTGTGCGCGCGTGTGTCTCCCTCACGACCGAGATCATTATCAGCACAATGTTCCGTGAAAGCCACTTTGAAAGGACTGCGAGCTCCATATGTAAATGATGGCAAGCTGTGTGTGTGTGTGTGTGTGTGTGTGTGTGTATGAAGTGGGTGATAAAGCCGTACAAGGAACAGGTAAAGGGGTCAATTTGTAAAGCCAAGGTTACTGGCTCCCTGCTCTCTCAAGTACTTTTTAACAGTCTCTTCTCGGTCTGCATTCGGAGTTCCAATCCTTATTAGCTCAAGATAATTGTTTTGGAAAAATAAATAAATAAAAATATTGTCAAATGTTCAAACAATGGCACCTGAACTTGACCCCTCAGATGGAACATCTATTAAATCCTTTGGATTTAACGAATGTATGTGCTAACAAGCTCATAGAAAGCTTTTGAAAGGACGAGACAGACCTATCAAGTTTTTCTTTCTTTTTTCCCTGCTGCCAGATGAGCCTGGGTAGCTGCAGCTTCAGGTTTCCTATTGGTGCGAGGGGAGACATGAGTGTCACCACCCTGTGACTTGCGCTGCAATGTTAAATTAACTCCTGTCAAAAAGATTCAGGAGCAAAACAAACAAACAAACAAAAAAAACTGGTATCCACAAAGACAATGCCGTTTGTTCTTTTCGTACAGTGAAATTTCCATGCGGCTCCGATAAAAAAAGAGCCACTGCTGCAGCATCCATGCTAATCTGTAATTTATCATCTCACAATCACTTCCTGCCTCTTCTTCTGTGGTTTACTGGGCGCAGTTTGCCTGCTGGTGCTGTGCCGACCGACAGGATGCAGATTGGTCGGGAAGCACTATAACAGAAGGAAAATGTTCTCTATCAGAGTTTGGCAAGATGGATGAGTGGGAGAGAAATGCAAGTGGCACAGCAGCTGCTGCTGCTGCTGCGCAAAGTCAATCTGAAGGAAATGAAAATACACATGTCCCGAAGTCACTTAATTTAGTCTGTGAAGGTGTGAAGGAGTTAAACATATTGATCAAAGATCTCCCACTTAATTACTTGTTGTTGTTTTTTTTCCCCACACATTAAACTCACTTATCTGTTACTTTTCACCATGCATCTTTCTCTCCTTAATTTCATGACGAATTTATTCCAAAGCAATTTGTTTATTGTCGGATTTAACCATAGCCCTCTGGTATTCTCATGAACTCGTATTAGACATGGAGAAAATTTGCTCTTACGGCAAAAAAAAAAAAAAAAAAAAAAAGTCAGAAATAATCATACTAATCAGATCACGACAATTACACAGTGTGTGTGCAACCAGCAGCAGTCCCACACGGTAACGCGGGAGGGAGAGATTACAGTGGTACGCCATCATTTAAAGTTGTCATAAAGCAGACGGATTGAAAACACTAAGCTCCATCAGGAGCATTAATATCAAAGTGCCTCTTGGTTAGGCGTTCCTAAATAGGCTTATCCAAAGTTTATGTAGGCTAATCTTTGCTTCCTCTCCCCACTCTCTCCCCTTTTCTGTGAATGTCTCTCACTCTCTAAGAACACGGCGCAGGCTCCTCCTCTTTATGATAATGTGACAGTAGCATCTCCGGCTCGGAGAGACGAGCCTCCTCTCACTCCGACCCAACAATGTGATGTGTCTCTTTTTTTCCTCCCCCGCCACCACCACCACCTCTGCGCACGGACTCTGTCTCTCTATTTTCCTCCGAGACGCGCTTGGTGCGCACTTTCCCTCCTGGCTGAGCAACCGCGTTCCGAGTTAGAAAAGAGAGAGAGAGAAAAAAACCCAACAATAACAAAAGTTGACTAAAGTTTCATTTCGACGCCAGAGTCCCCCCCGGAACATGACCACCATGGCAACTCCGGCCGCTCCGGCTCTGCTTCCCGCCGCCTCGCTCAGCCACCACCCGGCGCCGAGCTCCGTCTCCCCGGCCACCAACTCGCCGCCACCCGCGGCCACTTCCGCCGCGTCCTCCCCGGCTCCTCCGATGGCGCACCCGGCGCTGCTGCACCAGTTCCGCGCCGAGCTGCTGCTGCCCAACGGGACGCCGCTCAAGGGCGCCGGAGCGGTGGCGGCGGCAGCGGCAGCGGCGGTGTTGTCCAGCGGCTGCGGCGGAGGAGGCGGCGGGAAGCCGGTGTACGCCACCCCGTCGCCCGTGGAGAGCACGCCGCAGAACAACGAGTGCAAACTGGTGGAGGTGAAAGGTGCCAAGCTGGCCTCGTTCACCGTCAGGGACACGGAGCTCATCTGTCTGCCGCAGGCGTTCGACGTCTTCCTCAAGCACCTGGTCGGCGGGCTGCACACCGTCTACACCAAGCTGAAGCGGCTCGACATCACGCCGGTGGTGTGCAACGTGGAGCAGGTGCGCGTCCTGCGGGGGCTCGGCGCCATCCAACCCGGGGTGAACCGGTGCAAGCTCATCTCGCGGCAGGACTTCGAGACGCTGTACAGCGACTGCACCAATGCGAGGTGAGTCAGGTGTTGTTGTTGGTTGTCGGTTTGCAGCAGGTGGATATTAAAGCAGGAGCCAGAAAACCTCATATTTTTGCTGTGTAAATGTAGTCATGCTTGATAAAAAAACAAAAAACAAACAAACCAAAAAAAAACTGCCACAGTGCATCAGCGTAGTGCTGAGTTTTGAACCAATGTTGGTGTTGTTCTGTGTGTGATCTGGTGGCGCCATTGTACAATATTTCATCACTATTCAAGTGTAATCTGTATTAGCCGCGATAGATTAGATCACATCTTGTGGAAACTTTTAAACTACTAACCCCATTTGATAGACACAGACACACAGACAGACTAGCTGGGTAAACTTGTCTGTCACCATCATCGTCATCATCATCGTCTGCCATCACATTTCGCATTGCCTGGGTTACAGCGTTGCCGCCGTCGACTTCCCAAGTTTACTCCTTGAATGTTTCATTTTATGTTCGAGGAGCTTAAATCATTTGATGATGACTGACAGGAGTTAAGTCCTCCCCACCCCCCGCCTCCATATTAACATCAGTGCTGGGAGGCCTGTCACCGTGCTCGCCTCCTTTATTGGATCCTAAACTGCCAGTGATGAGGGTGACGATAATGAATTTTTAGTCATCTCAATTTGAGGGGGAAAAAAACTTAAAAGTTTGTCACGTTATCACCGATGTTGATCTCCTCCTCCCCTTCACCCCCCAGCCCCCCCCCCCCCCCGACTCTGTCTGATATACATCCCCCAGTGCTCTCTTTAAAACACACACACACACACACACACACACACACACACACACACACATACACATATATGTACACAGTGTCTCCCTGACACGCGCACAAGCAAACATTGAAACTGACACTGTCATTCTGAGAAATTGATTCTTCACAGAAATTAATTAATTTTCATTTGGCCCCGAGCGGCAGCTTAAATCAGGACAAGCTCACTCACTCACTCTCTCTCTCTCTCTCTCTCTCTCTCTCACTCCCTCACTCACTTGCTGATCCCTTCGCTCGCCCTCCCTCTCTCTCACCCCCCCTCCACCGCCTCACCCCCCCCCCCCTGCCTTCTTAATAACTCGCTGTCTTATCATATCAGCACTCTTTAGCCCTGAGCATCAGAACAGAGGAGATGATTAAATGAATTCTCGGTATTTATGATGTGATTATGCAAATGGGCTGTTTTTCAGAACTCCGATGGTGACCAGCTACACGGGTCATCAATCCGCGGCACCGCCGCCAGTCGATGTTGAGATAGCG